>NW_024582756.1:264780-286228 GCF_018398535.1 Haplochromis burtoni
CACACACACACACACACACACACACACACACACACACACACACACACACACAAACACTTGTAGGCAGTAATCACACACAAACATTATATTCAGTGGAAAAAAATGGTTCTCCACAGATTTTACTCTGTAGTGAATTTAAGCAGGAACTTAGATTAAACGATAATGTCAGTCCAACTTCATCTAAGTAATGTCAGAGCAAGGAAAAAGGCTTAATACAGAAAAATCACTGGCATCTGCTTGCAAAAGAAACAGTGTTTCCTGGCTGATAGCGATGAAAAAAGTGATTAGTTTACTGGTTCTGTTTTCATTTCTAGTAGACTAAAAGATTTGGGGGGGTCTCACTGCAAAAAAATTAAACACATTAGATATATTATGTGCCAGAAAAGCTGCCCTGTCCTCCCCCCTGTTTCAGGGTGGGCTGAACTTTGGATGCTAAACTTGAAACTGCCATCCCCATGGAAACAGCTCAACAGTCAGTGAAGAAATCTAAGTAGTATTTCTGAAATTCAGCTCGTCACCAGTAGGAGGTCAAAACGAGAGAGAAGGGAAAATCTGCAAAAGTGGGGCATTGCATTAGAGCTTAAATCGCTGGATTTATTTTCCTTTCATTTCTTTCTTTTTTTTGGCCACAGATTTCAGCTCAGCAACAGGTCCATGATATGCAGTGTTACATAATTGTCCTCTACCTCCATTTATCACAAAGCCAGTAGCAATTCTGATTTTTTAAAAAGGAAGGCGACTCACATTTCTGAATTGTTGCACAGTTCAAGGAAATCAAGGCATAAATCTGTTCTTCAAATCATTAAATTCAGGTGTTCTAATCACTTCCATGGGCACAAACATCTAGACAAGGAATGGGGGAACTCCAGGCCTCGAGGGCTGGTGTCCTGCAGGTTTTAGATGTGTCCTTGATCCAACGCAAATGATTTAAAATAGCTAAACCTCCTCAACATGCCTTGAAGTTCTCCAGAGGCCTGGTAAGGAACTAATCATTTGATTTAGGTGTGCTGACCCAGGGTGGTATCTAAAACCTGCAGGACACCGGCCCTCAAGGCCTGGAGTTCTCCACCCCTGATCTCGACATACAGACTGCTTCTACAAATCTTTGTAAAAAAATGAGTCGCTCTCAGGAGCTCAGTGAATTCCAGCGTGATACCGTGATATGATGCCACCTGTGCAACAAGTCCGATCATGAAATTTCCTCGCTCCTAAGTATTATAACAAAGAGCAGGGTCAGTGGATGCTGAGGGGCATAGTGCACACAGGTGACCAACTTTCTGTAGACTCAGTCGCTACACATATCCAAACTTTACACAATTAGCTTAGATTAGCTCAAGAACAGTGTATAGGAAGCTTCAGGGCTTCCACGGCCGAGCAGCTGGATCCAAACCTTACACTGCCAAGTCTCATGCAAGGGTTTGGATGCAGTGTCTGCAAGCATGTTGCTGACAAAACACATCTCCAGCAGTGGAGATGTGTTCTCTGGAGTGACAAATCATGCTTCTCCTTTTGGGAGTTCGCTGGACAAGTCTAGGTTTGGCGGTTGCCAGGAGAAAGGCACTTGTCTGGCTGCACTGTGCCAAGTTTAAATTTTGGTGGTTAATGCTTCATCCCCAAACTGTTCCCAATTTTGTGGGAACAGCTTGGGGATGGCCCCTTCCTATTCCAACATGACTGTACACCAATGCAAGGTAAATAAAGACATTGATGAGCGAGTTTGGTGTGGAAAAACTCGACTGGCCTGCGCAGAGTCCTGACCTCAACCCAACACAACAGTTTTAGGATGAATTACAGTGGAGAGTGTGAGCCAGGCCTTCTCGTCCAACATGAGTGTCTGACCTCACAAATGCACTTCTGAATGAACGGTCAAAAATTCCCATAAACTCAAAAGCCTTCGAAAGGATGAGCCCACATCATATGAATCTATGGATTAAGAATGGGATGTCACTCATTGGATGATCATATGCATGTCAAAGCAGACAAGCAAATACTTTTGTCTAGGGTAGTGTAGTTGCCATGCACAAATGATGCCTCAGTTTATTTGTGCTCTTCATATCAACCCTAATCCAACCCTCACCCCTCGTTACAAGATAAACAGCAAAACTTTTGTAAGCAAAAGAAAGATAGACTAGAAGAGGTGCATCAAATATTTTGCAGGAAGCAAGACAATTTATCTAAACTTAAAATCCTTCTGTACGCTGTAACTATAACTAAGCTCTTTTCAGGCTTAGCATTACGTGCTCCATCGGCCCCTTAAAATGAGAGCATCATGTCATGCAGATAAGTGTTAAGTGGCTTCATAATTTTGTGTCTTTACCCCATCCTGTTCTATCCCTTGATGCATTTGAATGCATTTTAAAGTTCTAAACTATTAAAAGTAAGATTGCATCACGATTTTTCCATAAAAGTGACAATGGCATTCATTCAGCCAACTCTTCAGATGTTGCCAGATCAGTGGAGTGTGATTTAGTGAACAGTGAATGCAAATGATGTATGCCAAAACAAATATGCCACACTAAACGGCAGGTAAAAAACATTTTTCAAAGCATGTCTGCAATTCCATTTACTACCCTGCAGATGTTTTTAATGCAGTTGTTGTAAACCGATTACATACATTCCTACCAAACCAAACCAAACCCTGTAGTAGCAGAGTTGTGTCACTGTCATTATGGCTCAAGATATATGGGAAAAGAACAGGGTACAAAACCTCACCGATGGGACATTGTGATTGAAGTTTGATACTGGCCAACAATTATGTGGTTGCTATGTTTCCTCTGTTGCTACCCTGGTATCTTCCTTTCACACGCTCAAGAGGAACGAGGAGATCATGAAACACGTGTCGTATGTAGACATGGAGTCAAAAATACATGTGTGACGAGACTAAAAATTAGTCGTCTTTCATGAGTTTACAAAGCAGGAGGAAATATTTTGTTTTGTGGAATTATGAAGGTTATGAAGATTTATTATTTGAGCACAGCTGAGAGAAAGGTTATAGAAAAATAAAGCATTAAGAAAGAGCTAACAGAACATATAAAATATGATAGTTCTTAGTTGGGTTAATATTTAATAAATTTGTTTATGTTTTGTAGATCAGTTTAAAACCCAAGAAGAACCTTTTTTGCTTGCCAGGTGGAAAAAGTATTCACTCTATTTAATAAAGATTATAAATGCTGTCAATAAATTAGGATATTTTTAATTTTATCAAGTTAAATGTACACAAATGGAATTAAAATAAACACACGGGCACAGCTATACACACATAGATTGTATTATTTTGTTGTTGTTTTTCTTTGTTTAGTGTCGGGACGTTATCATTCATACAAAGTCTTTTTCCATCCTTGACAAATCCTGATTTGGTTTACATTAAAAAACCTCACATTTGCACAACGAATAGTTGACATTTTCTAGGCTTGCAGGCTGGCTCGGTCAGGGGCCTGCACGCGTGATGGTTAGCCCCGAAAACCACCTCTGACTATCTAAACTCTGAAATAATCGCATCTATCAGTGCAATTTCACTCTAAAGCCAACACAGACCCATTAAATCTTAGCCTTAGTATGGCGGTGAATTGGGCAGAATTGCTTTTAAGCCCTTAATAGATACAGCCCAACCAATAAGTAGTTAGACAGTGACGTGAATTTTGTTTTACCCTGTGCTTCTATGCATGAATTGTAATAAACTACAGCAGTGATGATTTTTTTTATTCATGCGAAAAGAACTGCACAGTAATTTTGATTATTTTAAAATATTGTTTCATTTTATTGCAGCAAAACCAAATAATTTTACAAGTTAAACAAGTTGTTTGGAACAACTGTAAATTCACTTTTGTAAGATCCAAGTGGTGCCGCTGCCGGAGCTGGTGAAAAAAAAACTAGCTTAGCTTAGCAGAAAGATAATGAAAAAAGAGAAAAGATGGGTTTTAAATAAAAATCAAATCAAATCAAATAACTGCATATTAAATAGGTTTTATTTCAGGTGTTTAATGAGGGAAAAAGTGTATTAATTTACCAAAATATCTAGTTTAATGAATTAATCATCCTTAAAATTACAGTTTGCAATCGCTGTCTTAAAATCGTCATGTTTTCGTTTCGTTTTTTGCTGGTCTTTCCCACCTTACTGCATCTCACTGAAATTTTTAGCTTCACTGCCATTACTGACTCACCCAAGCGTAAATATTTCAGCTGCTTTTATGTGACTAAACAATAAATAATATGTACTGTAATTAAATTGCCAGCTACGAGTCTATGACTCTTGGAATGTCCATATAGGTAAACGGGAAGAGAAATACAAACTTATAAATAAACGTCAGCTTATTTAAATGAGAAATGCTGTCTTGGTAAGTTCATTATGATAGAAAATGTTTCTACTTTTAACTGAAACACAGGAAAACTTGCAGAGGATGGAAACTTTGTCCAAAGAAGAAGTCGTCGACTTCTCCGAGACCCTAATTGTTGAGTGGACAATTTCCTTGACTTAACCTCTAAAATATGGGCATTAAATCTTTGTGGAATTGCTGGTTATCGCCTCCGATTCCTCCCTTCCCTCATCCTGTAACGGAAGGAGACGTTCACCCCTCAACAGTGGAAACCTCGGGACACTGAGTCCAAGCCCACAGGCCTCTCCGAGTGTCAGCTCGTAATATTGCTGCTTAATGAGGGAAGAAATAGCAGTGGTTACCCATTCGGTCTAAGTCCTCTTTCGGGCTTTCGGTTTGTGTGTCTGCACATGCCTGAATGCTTATGTGGGTCCTCGGGTATTTTTGCAGCACGGTTGTGCTCGAATGAATGCCTTTGTGTGATTGTGTGTGTGTGTGCGTGTTTGTGTATAGGGGTAAATGAATGTGATTGTGTTTACTTGCTGGCTGCGTGTAGGATACAGGAAGCCTTGGGGGCCCAGGCTCTTGCTGTTTGTTATGGAGCGAGGAGGAGGTAGAGAGTGTGTACGTGTGACAGGGAGAAAAAGAGAGGGAGAGAGACACAGTGGAAGTTATAGCCGTCTCTGCTGTCTGTAACTGCTGGGCACGGAGTCTCAGTGGAGCCAGAGCACGGTGCAAGTGCACACACACACAGACTCGCACAGTCACAAATGGTAACACTTTATTTGAAACATATACCAGTGATTTATAGCAGCCTAATGATCCACTCAGGCCTTGAGCTGATTCATCCCTTATGTCAACTCTTGCAGCGTTTTCATGTTGCATCTTCCTCATAAATGACATGAAAGTGGAATCCTGCATCAGTTTAACAGGCAGTAATGTCAAAATAAAAGCCTTCTTTTTGTCAGCAACTGCGTAAAAAGGTAAATATGCCAAGTGCTCCACCTCAGGTTATACAAATGAGATCTTAAGACCTTTTTTTCTATTTTTTAGTACAGTTTCCAGAAGTGAACATTAAAAACAAACAAGCTGCAGCACTATGAGAGTAAGAAGAGTATGTTGTGAAGGGACCTAACAAGCAGCAGGAAGTCAGAGGAAGATGATGCCACTGACAGCTGTAAGTGAAAGAAACACCACTTCACATTTTACCTAACATTAGGAGATTTTGTACACAGCAGTACGGGGAATTTATTTTTGTGAGCCTGTGAACAAATGATCAGTGATCGGTATTGTGAAATTAATAAGAATCCACAGTTTCACAACCCTGTTTTTTAAATGAAATGTTTTAGGATGATTTCAAAGGAACCAAGGTTTAGGTAAACACTGACCTGGATAAACACTAAGAAGTCTAGAGCACATGGCATAAAAGTTATTTTTAATGAGTAGTGGAAACCCTCATCATCGCTAACTTTAACCAAAGTACATTTGAAAGGTCTTTGTACGCTCTCCATCTAGGCCAGGCAACTCCCTGCGACTACCATGCGGTGTAAAAACATAGCATTAGAGTGCATTCGGAGAAATGCTGCCAATAAACAGACTCATTAATTATGTTTCTTTCAAAATCAAATCTGCATTATATAATTATAATCTCAAAACCGGGACTGCAAATGGATGTGGTCTAGTGTTTCCTCATCAAAAGATTTACAAGGTTTACTCTTTCAATAAGACAGTTTTCATTGCTTTTCACAGTAAAATCTAGACAACTTTATTGTTTTCGTCCCACTGATGTGGACGAATGGTTGTAGAAGTCACGTATGTCGTTTTTACATTACTTAAGAGCTCACGGTGGCTGGATTTGGATCTTAGAATAGAATTCAAGGAAAATGCACAGAAACCCTCTTCGATTCAAATCTCTCATCTTCGGGAAGCATCTTTTTTGCTTTGTTTTGTTTTCTGTGGTCATAAATGCTGTGGTCAATTATTTTAAAAGTATTTTGGGGAATTGTATTTAGAAGCTTACAGGAAATGAGGCAACAGAGATATAAGGAATGCATTCAACAAAGAACCCCTGCTGGCTTTGACTTGAACGTTGTGGTTCATGGTCATCACCAAAGGCCTGTAGGCAAAAAAAAATGAAATGTAACTATCAAGTAGCAGTATCGTGAAGAAGTTGATTATTTTTTGGATCAGTTCGTACTCATTAAAAAGACTTAAAAACGAAATCGTGTAACAGAACTCTGCAAGATACTGGAAAACAACGCAAACCCTGCCTGCATCTCTGCTGTCAGACCAACCAGCGCCAGGGCGCTTGAAAAGCAGCTGTGCACGACCAGGTATCCTCTTTGACAGCTTTTAACTAATAACTTAAAATTATTTTTGAAATAAAATTAGCTTTGCTTGTTTCACAACACACTGAAGAACTCCTCTCCCTGTCTGTTTTTTGCCTCTTGAGGTTTTGCTGCAGTTTCCTTAAGTAATTTGACAGTTTCACCACATCCAGTTTGGTTTCTGGCCGGTGTCTTGGCCAGGAGCACTGGCATAGCTTTTTCTGGAGCCGCCTTCTTCTTCTTTTTCTACCCCCTGCTACAGCTTCAGTGTGTGGTTTCGTCCGTGAGGGCCTCCAAAGCACATGGCTGTCATCCCAGTGGGAAAGAAGGAACAAGAGAGCGAGGGGTGAAGGGGTGAAGGGGTGCGGGTAAAAAGAAAGTAAAAAAAAAAAGTACAAGGATAGAGAAAAGGACTAAAGGAGAATACTGAAAACGTAAAATGACCACACTGACACAGAACATTAGTTTCTGCAAGCAGACACGCTGGAGAAAGAAAAGGCTGTCACCCTTTAACTGTCTTTTCTTAAGCCCAGGACATAAACATCAGACAGGCAAAGAGGCAGACCTAAAGACGAAGAAACATTTCATTTAGCAATTTGTCCTTGTGTTCCCTGACCTCCGCTAACCTAACCTAACCCTGTGCTTTACAATTCACGGCTGGAACAGAGACAGAAAAAACCTCCCTGCAGCTCCCAAATGGAGGGTTTCGCTGTTTCATTGTTTAAAGGCAAAAACAAAATAGGCTTCTGATGACTGCGACTTGGTCTTGATTTGGTTTTGTAAACCCAACTGCTCTGAAAGCAAAAGGACAGCTGGCTAATACGTGCACATTCGCAGAAACATAGAATAAAACGTCCTTGTAAAAAAAAAAAAGGATTAAGAATCAAAAAACCTTAAAGAAATACTTTAAGTCTTCAGTTTTTCCTGGTACAAAGTTGTATCTCTCAATAAATCTCGTATTCATGAGGATTTATTATTAAAGGATTAAGGCTGTAAGTTGCATTACACAAAATAAACTTTGCTGTATCTTACTAACTACAATCATTCCATTTATCTGCTGGCAAACAAGCAAAAATACAACCGTATCAACTAAAACAAATTACACACAATGTAATAAGTTGTTTTGCAAGTCAGGATTATACTGAATTAGTAATCTGTTTACTGAGTGCATTTTTTTTTCCCTTTAAAACATCTCGTGTTGCAGCATCTTTAGTTACAGCAGTATAACCGCAACTTTTTGAGGGGTTTGTGTTCAGACACTCACAGCATGCTCTGGTTTAATAAGGGAAAAGTCCACCGTTGCTGCAGATACACTGTATTTATTTACGTAAATATTAATTACATCATTGTGGCTCTTTAACTAAATTAAGAACTTTTAGCTGGGTCAAATGTTAATGAAGTAACCACTTCAATTACTAAACTTCATGACACTGTGAACTATTTGAGAACTTAACATAGACCACAGTGTTTTCCTGCACTTAAAGGGGGACTAATGCAGAAGCTTTCCAGGATTTAACATTTAAAATCACCCTTGTTTAATGGGCCTTGGTACAGATCCTCAGTTCTGGACCACCCGAGTGAGGGTGGGCATCTTTTGCCTGGTCTGATTGGGTCTCAGTTTCTACTGTGATATTCATATAGTATCATCAGAATTTAGTATAAACAACACAAAAGTAAGGATGTGAAAGAGTATTTTCCTGCCATGCTTTGAGCCCTTTAATAGCACCTGAGCATCATTTAAATGTCCCAGCCTGCCTGAGTATTTTTGCTAACCAAAGCTCAAATCATTTGAGCCTGGTGGTGTGGTGGAACTTCAGTTCTGAAGGCAAAAGAAGCCCAATCCTGTACTAGTAAGGTTCACCTAATGAAGCCATTGGCTAGTGTATAATACAATGATATCAACAACTTGATCTCTATCAGACTGATGTGGACAATTAAGAATTTTACAGGACTAATAATGATGGCATGAAGTTGTAGAAAGTCTATTTTTCTCTTATAATCGGTTGTTTGTTTGTCTGTCTGTTTATTAACAGTAACTTTTTCAGTTTTCGATAGATTACTTTTAAATTTGGTGTAATGTAAGATACCATTAACAACTTAATCTGACATATTTTGGTGAAAATCATCATATTACCCCCACATTTTTAAGGCTCGTGTTCAAACTTCACAACGATCTACGAGGCCTTGGGAGACAAAAACACGTAGGCTGGCTAAGCGTTTCACCTTGACCTTCATTATTCATCTTAGTTGACCCTGAGAGAAACAAGGAGATGGAGAGAGCTGCGCAACACACTTTTTATTTTTTCAATACCAAGCCCCACGACATCACAATGACGCCATAACAGGCTGACTTCATCATGTTGTAATAAAAACATCATAAAACACAAAGGTTTTAGTGCAGCCCTTGCGTTTTGGGGGTGTTGCGCCCTCTGTTATCGTAACAATGTCAAGTTATTTTAAATCAGTTGCGAAAGGTTTCTTTCCTGCTAATCCACTGTTACAATTAGCCACAACCCATTTTTTCACAAGGCAGCCCAGGACGACTCGTCTTTATGATGCCCTTACTTGCTCGTTTAAAACCTGAACCTTGAATAGGCTGTGTGAATGGGGCTCGGGAGAAGAACAGAGGCAAAGCGAGAGAGGAAGCGGGTACGCAATTTGCACCAGGAAGTAATTATGTAAATTTTGAGCCGGGGCCTTCTAGTTTACAGTCCAGCCATAAACCCACTGTGATGTCTGGCTCGCAATAAACATTATTTATTTCTTTGTTTATTAATGCTCGCACTGCTGGTCCTCCCCCACATTCTTATGTTATGCTTTTAAAAGAAAGAAAGTACAATATAGAAGGGGAAAAACAAAACCCACTGACGAGGACTTGAGTTTAATGTTGAAATACTGGGTTCAAGCTTAAAAGCAAAAAAAAAAAGAGAGAGAGAGAGAGAGAGAAAGAGAGAAAGGGGCTATGTTAATGTAATTATTTTTTTATGGAACAAACATGAGCCATTGATGTGGCTGCGTCACATGTGGTTCGAGATAGATTGTGAAATGAAAGGCTGTAGTTTCAGTCTTAGTCTTTTAATGGATTTAAAGGCCTCGGGACAAAGAAAGTGAAAAGTTAAGCTCGGATGAGGCCATCCTCAGCCAACGAACGTTTGGTAATCAGTGAGGATGTCCAAGAATTTTCATTTGAAAAAGTGGGGAGAGAAAAAAAGAGCAATAAGATGTTTATTAATGTTAACCCAATTGCTGTGGATACGTTTTATTTGATGCCTTTTCCAACAGAAAAGCGTTTGGTGAATCAGAAAAAAATCTTGCATAGCTTTGAAAAACAATAACTTAGACCTTTTTTTGTCTTTTCCTTATTAACCAGTTATAGCCGTGTTTACTCAGGGATATAACAAAATATAAAAACTTTTCATTAAAGAGTTGTTTTTATTTCAGCAAAATCAGATCAATAAACAATAATTATGGCTAGAACAATTCTACATGGCTGTCACATTTTTGACCCGGGGAAGTTCTTCATGTCTTTTTTTTTTTCTTCTTTTTTTTTGGTAACATATTGGTTGCCTTGTCACAACATCCGCAAACCTCTGTTGGGTGCCAATAAAGCCCCTGCTGAAAAACACCAAGCAGAGGTTAAAGTCTGAAAAGACCCAGCAGCTTGTTTTCAACTGTCAGGGAGGCAGGATTCCTCAATGACATGTTGTATCCCATCCTAACAGTAACATCCTCCCCACAGGGTAAATAAAAGCTCAAAGTTAGTCCGTGTGTGTGTGTGTATGATCAGTAAGAGATATATGATCTGCTATCCTCAAAGACAAGAGCCTCCAGTGATGTACATGTGTAGATTATGTGCTCATAAGAAAGAAAGACCATATGCACAAATGCAAGTGTGAGCATGGATATTTATGTGTGTGTTTGTGTGTGTGTCTGTGCATGTTTGTGTGTGCATGCACAGCAGATAGCCTCTGTGTTTATTTAGTTTGAGGTGACAGCAGGAAGGAAGGCAGGTTAACGAGCTGCCGGCTCCAGGCACCCAGGCACATGGTGATTACGCAACCTCAGTCAACTCCTCTTTCACAAACACACACACAAACACATGAGTACACACTTAAACATGCAGATAATGGGCTCACCTGGGTGAGGAAACAGATGCACTTACAAGTATGCAGGCACATTCAATGGCTCTTACACTAGCTCACTGGGATTTGGTCTTTGCACAATACTTGCATAACAAAGCAGAATAGGTAATGGTTCATTTGGTGTGAAGTGGATGGTCACTTTATAAGCTTCTGACTCACGAAAGCAAAATGTTGAGAACAGCATTACTAAAGCGCGTCGTAGTGCTCTAGCAGTAAAAACAGAGCATTACATGCCTTTGTGACCTTTTAGTCAGCTAATGCTAATCTCCAACTTCAGAAACAGCTTCACAACTACAACTAAATATAGTTGTATGATGCGTGTAAAAGACTCCCGGTTAAAGCATTGTGGCCAAAAAAAATCTAGATTTTTTAACACCAGATGTGGCCATATTTGTTCCAGATAGTATATCTGAGAAGTTTCAGCTAATGCAATGCACATCAATATTTCTATGTGATATCAAACGATGGGATAACTTTTGCAAACAGAACACAGAAAACAACCAAACGAGCTGTATCCACACACAAACAAAAGCTCGACATGGAACTAATCCTGTGTTTCTTAGACTTTACGGTAGGTCCCAATGTCGGGGTTTAAAGGCCACTGCAGGTGGGCTGCAGACAAACGGGTGTTCCTGGCCTCTCAACCTATAGCAGTTGGGATCCAATTCCTCCTGATCCAGCACCCTGCGAGTCCCATGAGGCCTGGACTCCAAGAAACAATTTATAAATACATAACTTCCAGCACCAGACCCTTCCGAATACATTGCTTGAAACAGAAATGTAAATAGTTTCAGATTCTTATGATCGTGCTTTATGGGACCTGAGTCCAAGTATTGCTGACGTAGCACAAATGCAGCATCGGTACATGTACACTCGCAGCATTGCACATGTGCACAAGCTCAGTAACACGTCTACCAGGTGCAGCGTCTGCAGTTGTATTCTGTGCTGTGCTGAAACATCCAACCTGTGATTTACAGAGCCCAAGGCACAACACAGAGAGGGGACAGGAAAAAAACAGAGGTGACAGTGGAAAGGAAAGACAGACAAAGTCATTTTTTAATAAACATAGATGGTTGATTTTTGTTTGTTTTTTTCTCTCTGTTTGTGTGCCTGTGTGTATGTGTGTGGTAGTGATGGTCATTCAAGCAGAAAAGACCCCCCATGTCACCCATTAACACATTCTCGCCTTTGACCCCAAACTCCACTGAATGGCTCTCAAATGGAAGCCAGACTTTTGGGAGTGTGTCCATGTTTGTGTGCATTTTCATGTGGTCCCAATCAGTTGCATCCTTCTGCATGAGATGGTGAAGGGCAGAGTGACAGAATGAGTTTGCAAGCACAAAGAAAAAGCGAGTGCAGAAATTGGAGGAAGTTTACACAGCCAACTCTGCAGAGCTCCAGGAGCTGCTCTATTTATAAAGGCGGCAAATCCCCACTTACATATGTGTGCGTATTTTAATTTAAGTACTTTTCAGCAACTCTGCATGTGTGTGTGTGTGTGTGTCTATGTCAGTGCGTGCGTTAAAATTAATAAATACGCGCAATTGAAGGCTTCCTGTTATTTAGCGGTGAGGCCAGAGGAAGTTATTTTGTGGTACACTGATAATTTTGGTCAGAACACTGGGCTATAAATACTGTCAGCGCTATGCACTCTATCCTGCCTTCCTCTCCTCGCTCCATCTCTCCATCACTTCCCAAAATGAAAAACTGGTGTGCTGCAGGAAAACAAGAGCAAAATAAGCATGCAGGGAGTTTGTTTTTAGATCTTTTACAACAGCTCTCCTTCCAGTCAGCTCTGATGTTAGGTTCATTGTAAGGAGAAGGCTTAGTGTGGCAACAAGCATGCCCCGAAGAAGTCCTGCTTTGATGTAAAATGTAAACCTATATTAGCTTGGATAAGCTGAGTGATGCGAAATTTGCAGTTTAAGACAAAGTACTAATAATGCACACAAGCACAGCTTCTGGGGGGAAAAAATCGCATTTACATTAAAGATTTATTTTTGTCTTATTCTCAACAAAACCCAAGAAAATATCAATACCTGCAATTCATTGATCCTCTTGAGTTTTTATCAGCCAAAAGCTAGCTCTTCCCTGTATGCCCCAGACCTCCATTGTTGTCCAGAAAACTATAAAAAACCACATCAATGAGCTACACAGTTGCACCAGGTCTTTGGTTTTATTCATTGTGATCACTGTAAATTGTTGTGACTCAAACCCACATGCATCATTTTGGTGGCATAAACGCTCACGAGTGCAGAAAATGTTTATTGATCAGCACCTATAAATAGTTCCCCACAAATGATGTGACGTTTATAGCAATCTAGTGTGCGGAGCTGTTTGCTAAACTTTTTTTTTTTAAAATCAGAATTGTGTATGTGTTACCTTTCCTCCTGTTTTTTCCTCTTTTTTGAGATTTTGTGTGTTGCTATAGTAGAGATTTAGTAGAAATGCCCTTCAGGTCATAGACATGGCAGAGAAATGAACGACAGAATAGTGCAATGTTGGCTGGTTTGGGTCAATTCTGACAAAAAGAAAGATGCTGACTTTGTCCTTGAAGGGAAAACTTGAAACAAATATACAACTCAAAAGAACAAGTAGTGGCAAAAATACAAACTTTAAATAGGTAGTAATCAAGTATACATACTCGCATTGACATAGCACTAAAATGTGCATGTGGTCACTGCATGAAGCGTGTCAGGAAATTCCTTCAAGGTCATGTTAATATTCCAGATGCTTTTGGACATAAACAAGAGTCCAAACCGTGGAGCGGAAATTCAATTTGAACGCAGCTCTGCATGACGATGCAGAGATGTTTATCTCTCTGTGCCTATCTCCGTAGCTGGACGGCTGAGTGGCCGCTTAGTGTTTACCTATGATAAGGCTTCTCTGTTTGACTACCAGTTAAGCTGTAGTCAACAAGGGGGCCACAATGGGTAACATAGTTTCTAGAACAACCTAATTGTTAGTGAGCTGTGTTGGGCTGCTATATGACAGCTAGGAAAGACTCCAGTCTTCCCCTTCTCCTTTAAACCTGATTTGAATAATTGGGGGAAAATGGATGACAGTCAAAAGCCCCGTCCTATTTATGAGTGATTCAACCATCGATACTTTTGATATCAAAACTGGTATTGGTATCAGATCGATACTACCATGACAGGATCAATACTTTGTTTTAATCCTCTATTTTCAGTATTTTACCCACTGAACTGTGTTTTTGCTTTTTTTTGGAAATGAGAAAATATGCTTCAAACATACACTTTGAAAAATGTCTGAAGTGTTTTGGGTCTATTTTTATTTATTTTTTTAATTCTATATGTTTATATATCCCAGCCTTTTTTACGACACGGACCGTTTTAATGTCAGACAATATTTTCACGAACCAGCCTTTAAGGTGTCGCAGATAAATACAACAAAATAAAATGATACAACCAAGACAAAAACTATGTTATTTTGTAAATATAATAATAAAAGTGAATTCACTCTGTAATTGTGTATCTTTATTAGCAGCATCCTCCTGAAATGCACCAACAACATTAAGAGTAACGTCCTCCCCTCTGCCCCTTAATGCTCTCTGATCGCTATGGTAACGCATAAAATAAGACCCAGGGAAACCCAGTTAACAATTAAAAAACCCTGAAAACCATAAATTTCAGACTTGAGCCTCAACTTTCGCGGCCCGGCACCAAACGACTTACCGACCGGTACCGGTCCATGGCCCAGGGGTTGGGAGCCACTGTTCTAAAGTACATTTATACAACAGATGTTTACCCAAAAAGCTTTAGACATTTACCAAAATACATGAAAGGTTAAAAGGTGTGTTTTGTTGCGTTAGCTAATTATTGTGGAAAGTAAAAATCGCAATGATTTGTTGGTCATTAAAATGTATTCAGAAATAGCAAATTGATAACGATTTATCTCACAAATCATGACACACTGCTCTCCACTACAGAAGCTGCTTTCATAAGTTCTGGTATTGATATTGGCACTACTGTTGCTGTAGTTTGCTTCGTATCGGATCAATACCAAAATTTGCAGTGAACAAGCAGAAAATGTTAAAAATTAATTGTCTTTACTGTTTGGTTAGCCCTACAATCATGGTTTATGGTCACCATATTACATCAAATGCCCTCTGTGACATCGCCACAGCCACATCACTGTTAATAGTGGTGCTTGAGGGCGTGCAGTCTTCTCCTAAAAGATAGGTGTCACCACTCAGGAAAAACCTCTGCATCAGCGCTTGTGTAGAAATTGTATCAATCAAAAAATTTGAAACAGGAAGCAAATAAATCATTTTGGGGTTTTCTTATCCTGAAAATCTTATCCTTTAATTTGTTTCCATGAACATGAATGTATAGATAAATTTTTTTGACTGTCCCACTAATACCCTTTAATGAAATACTCACTGAAAAGGTCAAACACACTTAAGAACGTTTAAGACAACATAAGAAAACGCAGCAAATATACACGAAACCCAACGGAAGTTGAATGAAGCTGACAAACAGACAAACAAAGCTCACAAAACACAACGGAAGTGATTTTGGGGAGACGATAATGTGACAGCACAGCTGCAGAAGTGACAGAAACTAAAACATGAAGACTGCAGTCGGACTTTGGTATTGTTTGGTATTAGTTTACCGCAGCTGTTCCATCGTGTTTCTGTCTACCGTAAAACACTTCCGTTGGGTTTTATGTGCTTTTTTCTACTTGCTGGTGTTTTCTTAAGTTGCAGTGCATTTGACCTCTCAGGGCCACCGTACTTTAGTATTGACACAATCTGTTTTCCATTTTAGTTAACAGGTAAAACTCTTGGAAAAGTTCAATGAAGAAACTAATTGTTCTATTCCTAGTATCTTAAGCAGTAATTACAACATAGCAGACACTATATGAGGTCATGTCATGTTACCGTTGGGGAAAACTGCTTTGCTGACAACAGCCTGACTCACAGCCTGAACCTTTACTTGTTTTCTGACATAGGCCATTTTGTCTGCAAATACATTTTGGAAATCGACTCCTTCTGTAGATGCTGAGAATTAGATATATGCAATCAGGAATCCAGTCCGCGGTTCACACTCAGCAGGGTCGACATGCAGCTTTTTACTGCCAACATTTATGTACAGGTTAGTCTGAATGGCCTCCCGTCATTAAAGACAAAACAAGCACAGTCTAGATTTTATAGCAGGGCCACTCAAATCAGCAATCAACAGGAAGCTGTAGCTCTCCACAAACTGCTCTAGAAATCCCAAGGATAATTCAAGAGAATAATTACACACTCCCAGAGCTGTGTTTGAAGCCATATAATGCAATGATTTGACCACATCGAACTGAAGATGAAATCGTCAAAACCATTTATTATCACGTGAATACACTAATGCTTCTGAAGTCCTGAAAAGGTCTTCTTCTCCTCCTTAGACATCAACAGATGTTAGTTGCAACTGACAAGTGTTCACTGTGCGTTGTCAGTATCATTGCTCTCAATCAACCTTGGTTTATCCGGGGACTTTATCCCCCAGCAGCATCGGATCTCTCTGTTTACCCATCCCATAATAACGCTCATTCAGCTGAGGACATCTTGATTAGGTCTGCTGAACGTCTGGTTCTCATTTAGCATGGAGGATGGGACGGAGAAAGAGAAGGAGGGTTAGTGAGCGAGAGGACACACAAAGTGAGGTGAATAAAAAAAAGAGAGGGCACTGTCTGGTTTAACAAACAGAAAGGAGACTGTCTTGTGTTAAGATTGTTAAAGTTTGATAAAGCTGGTGTGAGCTTGATTTTATGCAATTGACATGAGGCCAGAAATACACAGGGAATTCTTGTCTTCCAAATTACTGGTGAGTCTGGGAGATATGGTACAGAATATGTAGGCTATCGATTGCATTTATTAGATTACAAAAAAAGAAGCCTGACCCAGTTTGTTATCCTATTATGTAGCAAACTCTTGCTGATAATCTGTCCTGGGAAAGGTTGACACAGTACTTTCAGCAAACATCTGATAAATTCTGGTGTATTTGGGTTCACTTTGGGATATCCTTGAAAGACCTGCATGTCATCACTTCCTGGTATATCACTAAGCAAACTGGGCAGCTGGTGCACAGTATATGGCTACATATCAGATATTAGACTTACGGTTATTTTGCAGGATACCAGGGTGTGTGATTTTTTGGAAAATAACAGTAAGTATACTTCACCTACACTGAAATCTGTCAGGTAGTTTTAAAGGAAATTTAAAGCATGTTTCATGATTTTATCACAACACGTGTCTAGTAAATTCGACACTACAGCCAAGACACGACTTACCTCAGCGTTACAAAAAACAGGACCCAACACCATGTCGTATCTGTTTTTTCTTCATATTTAAATGTGAAAGGTGATGTCGTTGGTGTTGAGAGTTAATTTTCTTTCAGTTCACAATATTTTTTATTTTGTCAGCCACTATAACAAAAAAAGTGAGTCAAATTATGACTGAAACTAAATTTAAAAAATAAAGGAAGAGCAAAATATTTGTTAGCAAAAACTAAATCATACAGCTAGATGGGTAAACAAATGAACAAATTACTGTTTTATACAGTTTCAGTTATTGTACTACCCCTAGTTAGCATCTACGTCCTGATAACCCTACGTTGCTAGCTAAAAAAGTGTGATCTCTGACTGGTTGGTATGAGGTTCCTGGCGTTGTTAGCTGAAATTGGTTGCAAGGATGTGCTAGTTTTGGCCACTAGCAGATTGTCTGTGGTTTGTGGTGAGGACAGAATTGTCTGCAAACACTTGCCAACTACTCACCAAGCAGTAGTGAAACTGTAAAAAGTGCAAAGCAAAACAGAAAAGGATACTATTCATCTTGAAATTAAAATCTATTAGTTGCAGCGGTAAGGCCTAATTTTTACTTTAAAAGTAGGCATTCTTTGTTTCTGGTTTCCATCTCAGTTTCACATTCGGGAGGTATTTGGCGTATATCGCCATCCTAGTATTATTAAACAAGGGCAGGTTTGCTCTGGGTAAGAAGCTAAGAACATTGCATGCAACATGTCTGTGAATCCTAAGGTACCTGCTGACTCAAGAATATCCAGGTTTGTAGCCAAAGTGTGACCATAAATCACCCCAAACAAAGTTATTAGAGGGACTAGAAACCAACATTTGTACCCCATAAACCATAGACATGTAAGCAGTGTTGGGGAGTAACAGAATACACGTACTGTCGTTATGTATTTAAAATACAAAATATGAGTAACGATATTCCGTTACAGTTACCATTACCGTATTTAGAATACAGTTACTTTTTTGAAATAAAGGGTCTTTTCCTGTTTTATATGTTAAGCTGTCCCCTCTCTATTTTTGGTAACAAAACACGCATTAAGAGGCTCTAATGCACGTGTCTCAATCTCGCGGACAATGTCAGCCCTACTTGCGCCCGCATAATGACATGAAGAAATATTTTTTAAAAGTATTATTCAAAAAACTATTTAATATGAAGGCAATAGCATGTATGAAGCATGTAAATATATTAATAACCACTGCAGCCAAAAAGAGTCCCTGACGAGCCCAGTTGTAAGTACGCTATTAAGACTCGACTGTACACTATGTTCGTGTTTTCCTCCCAAACAATAAGTTCCGCTGAAGCAGCCTTTCAATGCCTCTCTCTGTCTCTCACTAGCAAAGTTGACCCAGACAACAAAGTAAAGCGAGTTTACGGCTACAAGCCTGACATATTAGCCGAAGGTCCCTCTACGGTTCGGAGCCGCGGACCTGTTTTATATACGCGCGAAATAGTTTTCTATATGCAGTGTTGGGAAGGTTACTTTTAAAATGTATTCCATTACAGAATACAGAATACATGCCCCAAAATGTATTCTGTAACGTATTCCGTTACGTTACTCAATGACAGTAACGTATTCTGAATACTTTGGATTACTTAATATATTATCATGCTTTTTACAACAACGTGAATGTACTATTGCTGTGTGATTTATTACTATTACTGAAGGTCCGCGACTCCGAACTGTAGTAAAGGGACCTCTGGCTAATACGGCGGGGTCCCTGTCGGCTCCTAGCCGAAAAATAGCTTTACTTTGTTGTGTGGGTCAACTTTTCTGGCGAGAGACAGAGACAGGCGTTGAAAGGCTGCTCCAACGGAACTTATTGTTTTCGGAGGAAAACACGAACACAGTGTACAGTCGAGTCTTAATAGCTTACTTACAACTGGGCTCATCAGGCACTCTTCTTGGCTGAAGTGGTTATTATTATATTACATGCTTCCAGCTCCCGTTTTTCCTCGATGACAACTCGTACCTTTCCACTCCCCTTTTTCTCCCTCCTCGCGCTCACAGACACATAACGGGTATGGCAGTCCATTCTCCCTGCAGCACGGACTACACTGCCCATGATGCTACATTCTTTAGAGCTATGCTTGTAGCATTCTGCCTGTTAGCTTAGCACAACAACAACAACAAAAAGGCGCTCTCTCACCCAGGAAACACACAGTCGCAGAGAGAGAGAGAGCGTCGCCCTGTAACCATGGCAACCGTAACCCTGCCGCCTGGAACAACAGAGCATAGCTGTCAAACAAAACCCAAACAGTCCTGACCCGCGACAAAATGAAACAGGAAAGTACCGCAGTGTAATCCATTTATTTCAACAAAGTAACTGTATTCTGAATACCACCTTTTTAAACTGTAACTGTAACGGAATACAGTTACTCATATTTTGTATTTTAAATACGTAACGGCGGTACATGTATTCCGTTACTCCCCAACACTGTCTATATGAGATCGATGCAAAAAGTACAGCCTTACCTAATGTCCACCCTACTGTTACTCATTTTATATTAAGATTTAAAAATCTAGTGGTATTGGTATGGTGAGTAGCCTTATAGCAATAAATCACACAGCAATAGTACATTCATGTAGTTGTAAAAAGCTTGATAATATATTAAGTAATCCAAAGTATTCAGAATACGTTACTCTCACTGAGTAACATAACGGAATACGTTACAAAATACATTTTGGGCCATGTATTCTGTAATCTGCAGTGGAGTTTTAAGAGTAACCTTCCCAACACTGCATGTAAGAAAGTTTTTACTGAGGTAATAAATTAAGTGAGAAGTCATTTTCTCACATACATCACATGAGGTTTCTCATGACGTTATGCGCACACTGGTCAAGAGTTGTCCACTATATTGGAAGTGATACTAGCGTCTGTGGTAATGACTTCAGCAATCATTTTCTCTACATCTGCCATCAACCTCCAGCAACCCCTTGTAACCAGTTGGATAATACTCATTATAATAATACTCACCAGTGGTTGACACCTCTGGTATTTTGCAGCCAGATGTATCGCCCCCTGCAGGTCATTAAAAATAACGCAAGTTTCGGGTAGTGCTTTCTTTTTAAACTCACTAGTTATATCCAGCTTTTATATGATCTAACCAGGATGGGTTGCTTCTCTTTATGGGAAAGAATAGCTGCCTGTGCAAATACTAATCCTGTCTGAACAGGACTGAGAGAGTGCAAGAGAGAAAGGTTCTGTAACACTCCAGAGCATATCAACATTAATCAAGGGAATACTTTAAATATATCTCGTGCTTAACCATATAAGTGCAATTCAGCTTCATAGGAAAAGTAATAGATATGAAAATGTGTTACACAAACACAGTGAATCCAGTCATGGTGTTGCATCAGAAAATGCTGGTGTCACATTCACTTGTCCTGCTGTTTCCTCTCGACCTCAGCAAAACACACACGCTCACAAACCCTCCCACTCTGAAAACCATACATATACAAATACATACTGTCGCGCACATATTCAACTGTTAAACCAGATGGAAACACACGGGGTAACATATATACACTCTTATAGCATGTGAGTGTTTATCCAAATGTGGAACGCACACATACCTGGAGCATGTTTATATGAAAGTATAGAGTTCGTGTAATAGATAAGGGATAGTAGAGTCAACAGTACTGTAGATAACCTGCTGATAGAGTGTTCCCTAGCTTCCGCTGCCCTTTGTTTACCTAATGGTCAAGTGGCTCTGTGTGTGTGTGTGTGTGTGTGTGTGTGTGTGTGTGTGTGTGTGTGTGTGTGTGTCTGCATGAACACTTGTTATGTGGGTGGATTCCAGCTTTCATTGTGCCACAAACAGACCATATATTTTTTTAAGTTAATGTTTTTCCATTAATATACTATAGGAGAAAACACTTTCTTTTGTAAATTACATTGACATATGACTGATTTATTTTGCCAAATGCAAATATCCTATCCAAGATTAATATCCTAGCTGACTATTTAGCAGCAGTAAGAAGTGTAGCAAAGTTTTGCATTGCATGTTAGTGTTACGGATGTGGTGGACGAGCAGGAGCTCATGCCTCACCTAATCTGACTGTGTGAAAACAGGAACAGCTTCAGCAGAGAGAGACAGAGTTGGAAAGACAGGCAGTTGTCATTTTTTCCCCTTTACAGTCTCCCATTGAACAAACAGCAGAGAAGGCATGCATCAGCAGAGGAAATTGGGAATGTGAAACATGCCAGATTAGAGAAGAAATCTGAGGGCCTGCAGACAAGCTCAATGGTTTCAACCATGGGAAAAAAACACGCACTCAGGCACAAACCCATACACACAAAACTCACACATGTGCACACGCACGCACACACACACACACACACACACACACAC
>NW_024582756.1:286255-308556 GCF_018398535.1 Haplochromis burtoni
AACACGCACTCAGGCACAAACCCATACACACAAAGCTGTCACACACACACACACACACACACACACACGCACACACACACACACATAACCGCAAAACCCATTCAGATTTTGAGCCACCTGCTGCATTCCTGAGCCAATAAGTCAGCTACTTAAGGAGCCAGCTTATAACCATCCCAGTCAGTCAAAGAGTCACGCATTAAACTAACTATCCATTCCCTCAGTTAACCAGCAAGACAACAGCTCATATTTACTCATTTAATAATCTGCAAACAAGTATTCACAAGAAGCTTGAAGCAAAGTTAAAAAAAAAAAAATACAGAGCAACACAAACAACTTGGTTGCTGCCTGATTGTTTGATTTACAGGATACACAGAACTTCATTAGGTTTGATCAGACCCTCCCTGTGTTCGGTTAGTGTAGTTATAATACTGCAGATGTGAACTGAGCATTGGTCAGTTTGTTAGGTGGCCAGCCAGCCACCCACACATCCAGCAAGTCAGCCAGCGAGCCAGCGTGCCAGGCCAAGAGCAGAGGAAGCAGTCATTATCGAGGAAGCTAGGGCGTCTTAAAGCCATTATAAGCCCCTCAGAGAGAGCCAGTCAGAGGCAACACAGCTGACTGGAGTGCTTCAAAGCAGGAAGGAGCCCAGCCACCATCACTACCACCACCTCCAGCTGCCTGCATGTTCAATGGGAAGTGAGGAGTTTATTGGGTAAGATGGGGTTATAGGGCAGGGAGGATGACAAAAGATACAAAATACTTAGTAGCAGCTAAATCTGCTTAAAAACAGAGTTTTGAGAATAAGCATTTCAGATGTGCAGGTGGTGTGAACTGAGTTAAACATGCACTGGTGTCATAAAGGAAAAGGAAAACTGCAAAACAAAAACTCGAGCGGATATAAAACGAGGTGAGGTTCAATTTTCAGTCACAAGAGATCGTCTCCTTTTAATTTGGTTCATGTTAGTTAAGTTTCAGTGGTTTTGGTTTGTGCACACTTAGCTGCTGTTGCTTTTGCTGCAGTGAGTCCCCCTGAGAAACACTTAGCATTTAGAAAAGCAAGTAAAATATTGGGGTCAGGTTTACACCGATGATTGTAACAAAGTGGTTTCAGACCAAATTATTCTACAGAAACTGTTTTGTTTGTTTGCTAGTTTGCTTTGTGGGAACAGTGTTCTTTGATCGGAAATAGACACTGTCAGCCATGACATATCTATACCTAAATAATCTAAAAGTACTCTCCACTTAAAAACATTTAACTCCTGAAGAATCAGGTCTTATCCCTCTATTTTTGTTTCAGTTTATATCCAGAGGATAGCTACCAGCTTTATGCACTCATATATGTACAGCTAAGCCCTCAAGCACACAAGCCTAAAAACCAGTTGGCAACCCACTGGCAACTGCCACTCGCAAGGGAAAAATGTGTGTTCTCCAACCAGCTGGTGAAAGGTTGCTGCCTGTTGCTGGTTGAAATCAGTTGCACATACATTCTCCATCAAAAACCTCCTTGTGATCACCCATTGTTTGTATAAAAGATGCCAAGCTTTTTTGAAAACACACGCTAACTGCAACCAACTGATTTAAAAAAATTGAACTTTTAATTTGAAGGCACATGATCTCCGTTTCTGGGTTGCGCTGCGTTTTTTCAAAAAGGTCTCAAAGACTTTGGAGTCAGACCTGTTACAGATCGTCAACTTTTCTTTAATATCAGGTGTGTTTCCAGAACCACTAAAAACTGCTGTAATCAAACCTATACTGAAAAAGGACAATCTTGACAAGACACAAATGAACAACTACAGGCCGATCTCAAATCTCCCATTTTTAAGTAAGATCATTGAAAAAGCAGTTTCTCAACAGCTCAATTACTTCTTAAAACAGAATAACTGCTATGATGCCTTCCAGTCAGGTTTTAGACAGAACCACAGCACTGAAACCGCTCTGACCAAAGTGTTCAATGACATATGTCTGAATACAGACAGTGGAAAAATGTCAGTCTTAGTTTTACTGGATCTCAGTGCAGCATTTGATACAGTTGACCACAACATATTACTCAAACGACTGGAGAACTGGGCAGGTCTTTCAGGAACTGTACTAAACTGGTTCAAAACATACTTAGAAAACAGGAAATACTTTGTATCAATAGGTAACTTCACATCTGAGCAGACAAGTATCACATGTGGAGTTCCCCAAGGTTCCATCTTGGGACCCCCTCTGTTTAACATTTACATGCTCCCACTGGCACAGATTATAAAGAACAACAAAATAAACTACCACAGCTATGCAGATGACACACAAATATATATCACAATGTCACCAGGAGACCGAGGCCCTGTACAGGCTCTTGGTAAATGCATTGAGGAAATTAATGACTGGTTGTGCCACAATTTTCTCCAGCTAAACAAAAACAAAACTGAGGTAATAGTCTTTGGCGCCAAAGAAAAACGATTACAGGTCACCAGAGAACTTCAATCTATACACCTAAAAACCACAAACCAGGCGAGAAATTTGGGTGTAGTGATGGATGCAGACCTAAACTTAGAAAAACACATTAAGACAATAACAAAGTCAGCTTACTATCACCTCAAGAATATTTCAAGGATAAAAGATCTGATGTCTCAACAGGACCTGGAAAAACTAGTCCATGCATTCATCTTTAGTAGGCTTGATTACTGTAACAGCATCTTTACAGGTCTACCTAAAAAATCAGTCAGACAACTACAGCTCATTCAGAACTCTGCTGCTCGAGTCCTCACTAAGACCAAAAAAGTGGACCACATCAGTCCAGCTCTGAGGTCTTTACACTGGCTGCCTGTCCGTCAGAGGATAGACTTTAAAGTTCTGATGCTGGTCTATAAAGCTCTGAATGGTTTAGGACCAAAATACATCAGTGACCTCCTGACCCAGTATGAACCTTCCAGATCCCTCAGGTCATCTGGATCCGGTCTTTTATCAGTTCCCAGAGTCAGAACCAGACACGGAGAAGCTGCATTCAGCTTTTATGCTCCTTATATCTGGAACAAACTCCCAGAAAGCCTCAGATCAGCTGAAACACTCAGTTTATTTAAATCCAGGTTGAAGACTCACCTGTTCTCAGCTGCATTTGAATAAAGCACCAAATCCACACTTTTAAGCTTAAATTTCAAAACTTACATTTAACTACTGATTTTATCTACTGTTCTGATTTTATCTGTTTTGATTTTATATACTGTTTTGTTTGTTTGTTTGTTTGTTTGTTTGCTTGTTTTAATCAATTTTAAATCATGCTTTTTATTTGTTTTTGTTTCTAATGTCTCTGTAAAGCACTTTGAATCACCTTGTTGTTGAATTGTGCTATACAAATAAACTTGCCTTGCCTTGCTCTCTTCACAGTTTCTCTACAACACTGGTCACTATATTCTTCATTTCCGGATACTTGTACAGCTGCTGTTATTGTGTATATATTTATTTATATTTAGATTTCTTCATACATTCTTATATAGTTCTATATTGTGTATTGTGTATTTTGTTGTACAGTTATTTTATTTTCAACTTTAATTTATATATTTTATCTTATTCTTCCCAGTTAAATTTACCCTTCATTCTAATTTGTGTTGTACAGTTATTTCATTTTTAACCTTAATTTATATTTTATTCCTTCCTAGTTAAATTTACCCTTTTTAATTTTTCATATTTATTTCCTATCTTATTCATAGCCTTTCCTTTTTTGTTTTCTTTAGGTCACGAGCAGTTGTCCAAGCATTTCACTACATATCGTACTGTGTATGACTGTGTACGTGACAAATAAAATTTGAATTTGAATTTGAATTTGATTCAGTGTTATCCATACAAACTACAGGCAACTACAGCAATAGCAAGGATTTTTTATAGTGCAGCACCATATACCACTTTGCAACCATTTCAACCAGCAACAGCAAGCAGCTTCCCATGAGTACTTGCCAACTGGTTGCAGAATACCTATTTTTCCCTAGTGACTGGTGGTTACCAGGGGCTTGCTGACTTTGTCTCTAGCCTTGCTCTCTAGCCAATCAACTTCACAGCCACTGCCAGTAGCCACTCATAACATTCCATCCACTCGTTTTTCCCTGGCCTATTGCTTTTTTGTTTGTTCGTTTGTTTGGTAATGGGATCCTGTAAACCCTTATCTGTGTACTGTAGAAGTAAAAGCTCAACTAGGGGCAAGCTATAGCTAATTAAATAGCTAATCGCTAAATTAGCAACGCTAATACTAACAGCAAAAAGGGTTGACTCAATCTCTGAAGGCAGGGTTGTTGTTGTGGGATAAGCAGAAGGAGAAGATGTGATGGGGATGAGTTAGAAGTTTAGAAAGTTGGCAGTTACAGATGGAGAAGTTTAGAAATTGTTTTCTATCTTCACCACCATACCTTCTACAAGATTTGAAAGGTACTTCTGTCGTATTATAAAATACATGAAAATTTCAAAATACCTTTGGGTATTTTTTAAAGAAATAAAAGAGAGGCTTACATTAAACCTCTTAAGTGCACTTAACTTTCCTGTTGTGTCTTTTTTTCCTTCCAAATAATTTAATAAGAATCTATCTCCTCTGTCTTTGTTTTGTTGCTTGTCTGATTAATCCATCTGTCCTTCTCACCCTCCTCCCATCTCCCCCTTACGTTTCCTGCATCACCCCTTCCTTTACACTTTACCAGCCGCTTCTCACCACCTCCTCTTCTCTCCAGCACCTGTAACCCCTGCGGAGGGGAAGTTCCGGAGAAGAGGAAACCCCCGGGGCAACCAGGCACCTCACAGATGGTTAGCAAATTACACCTTCATTACCTCTATTCTCCTCTTCCTCGCTTCCTCTGGTCATTGCTTCACAATGACTTGCTGTTCCTGTGACCCTTCACATCTGTCAGCAGCTGACCTGTCAGCTCATAAAAGTAGCACCTACTTAGGAAAGTAAGGAAATAAACGTTACTATTTTTCATATAAACTGAAGCAAAATGGTAGGTGAAACATGCTCGTCTCTACTGTTAATACTACAAAATGTTAATGGAGTACACCTTTTTTCCCCAGGGGACAACATATTTTTTTTGGTTTTAGTAGCTAAATTGTGGTACAATTACGTACACAGGTGCAAAGCCGTAAAAACACCAGGAGAAGTTGCTGCTTGGGGTCAATCACAATGAGATCTCGTCAGTTTATGCTATTAAAAACAGAACTGCATCTTTAAAACCATATCAGACACGTGAAATTCAATATTTTTTTTGGACCATGTTTGATGTAGTTTCCTTTTAATCATTAAATGCAAAAAAATGTAATGAAAGCAGAATAATCTTTCCATCCATCTGATACAAAGGATTAAAGCTGAAATTGCTTTCATGTTGAAACTTATTTAGTTTTGTTTTTTAACGGCACAGCATCATGCCCAGTAATAAATACCGCACTCAGGGACACAAAGCTAATTCTGTTGAGTATTCTTACAGACGTTTTAAGTAATAAATCACAGTCGTTAATAAGTCAGGTTTGGTGACTATTTCAACAACAGTCTACAAATACAGAGATGAGCTCATAAAAAACAAAGATTATCTTTAAGTGCTTTGTTTTGGTTCACTCTTAGTCACACCAGCTCCATTCCCAGCAAGATCTTCACACGTTGTGTTTCTTGGACTGGAAAGTGAATTTGTCAAAACTTCTCAGGAGGTAAAATAATAAAAACCGTCTGATAGAAAGCTCAAGGGAACTATAAAGTGGAGCACTAATCATGAATGAATTACTTCCTCATGATTTATGACACGAGATCATCCTGAGAAGTGTGTTTTTTATTTAGATGTTGCTTTTCAAATGGAGTTTCTAAATCGTTGCACAAGTTATGAAGACAGACCCGGTGTGATGTAATCTTCTGCATAGCTGGGGGATTTTTAAAATAACAGCAAGCGTATATTGGTAAATCGCTGTGTTGAGGTTTAGTTCCTGGATTTGTGTCCTTGAGCAGCTGACTAAAATATCAAGTTAGCAAAACGTGTGTATGTATGTGTGTTCACTGATCAGATTTGCGTAGTTTGCGTCATCTTTGCCATGAGCACACTTGAAATAAATACAGGTCTGAGCTGTTCCTAACAGGTCTCTTAAAAGGAGTTAAATCAAACTGGGGCTGCATGTAGGTGTTACCCATTACTGTGCAGGCAATATGATCACTTTAGAGGAACCTTGCATAATTTAAATCACTTTCCAGGTGTTTTATTTTGAAAAATGTATGTCCTGTTTTTTTCACGGAGCTCTTCCTCTGACAATAAAATAAGCTTTTGGCTGCAAAATCATCTCAAAGGGGTTATTTCTTTTATCTGTCTGCTTCTTTATCCATACTTGTCATCATTTGGGTTTCTCATCTCTTTGTGTCCTGCTGATTTTAAGGAAGAAGGTTTAAATTTTTAACTTTTCTATTTTTTCCATTACTCTATGACTGAATGGCTACATGACATGCTGTTTATGTTCTGCAAACAAACTAATGAGATCCGCATTTCTCAGAGATTTTGGTCCATATTGACACGATAGCGTCATGCAGTTCTTGCAGATTTGTCAGCTGCACACTCATGAGCATGTCAGTTTTGACCAATCTGGTTAAAGCGAGACCACTGCACAGCTCAATAGCTGAGCTTGATGCACAAAATGACAATGAGTAACCCACCAAACATCATTATGAAGACGATGTTGTGTCCCTTTTCTAACAGCAAAAAACATTTCACGATTAAGAGGTGGATGACTTTTTCCACCTCAACAGCAGTCCAGGGAAACCTTTTCTTTGAAGCTGGATGTTATTGGACGAGAGAGGCATACAACATAGAATTACCGGATACGTGTTTTTTGTGGTGGTGGTGGTGGTGGCGATGATTTTTTTTTTAGATATAAAAATCAAGGTTATCTGTTAGATTCATAGGATAAGACGTAGGGTTAAAAAGAATACGGTGAGTTTTCGTGAAGGACATTCATCAGATGGCAGATTATCTTTAACAGCCGTACCACATCAAACTGCAGAGATTGCTGGAAAGTATGTGGTATTCCGTAAAGTCTTGTGTATATTTTATGTAGTGAGTAAACAAGGGGGGGGATTTGGGGCACAGCCAAAGCCAGTTAAACAGCAAACTGCGCCAGCAGTGGTTGCTACTAGCAACAAATCATTGAACTGAAACTAACTGCTGGTGGTAAAACAGTGGCTGAAAACTAGCCACGCCTACCACCTGAACAAAAAAAACCAGCAGCATCTCCTGGACAGTTTGCTGCTGCCGCGACATGTTCAGGTATGGGAAACTTATGTGATTAACACAGTTTGAGCATGCTGTGTTTTCCACATCAGCTCATTCCCATTCTTTATTAAAGCTGAATGTGGTTCACACTGAGAAAAATATTTATATATCACTGCAGACGTGGTTTTATGTTTGCACAGGTGAGCAAATGTATTCATTCTTGAAGCCTTATGCACCACAAATGTATTTAACCATGAATTAATACCAAAATTAATGTTTAGTTTCCCGACTGGAAAAAGTTCAGTGGGTTGTGACAAGTTTTGGCTGCACAGTATGCATTTGTGAAACGCTGACCCACCATCAGAGCCAATGCATTTATGAGGTACGGATCGCCTTCGTCACCTGCGTCAAAGCAGAATGAGATGTGCAGTTCTTATAAAAATGTGCAAATTGACAAAAGTGAAAATGCAGTGTTGAAGAAGCTGTGGATCCAGCTGAGAGGCAGAGGGAGAGCCCACAGCAGTCCAGAAGTTCTACAGTCCTACTGCAGTGGAGTGACAATGAGAAAAGTGAGAGTATGAGTCATACACAAACCCCTCCCTCTCTCCTTCACCCCCCCTCCCGGCCCATCCTACCCCCACCCCTGCCCATGTAGCCGGGTTACGTCGATCCTGACTCATTCATTCACAGCCGAGTCTCAAGCCTGCCTTTGTTATACAGATGAAATTGTGCTACTTAAGAGACCATCCCAGCTCTCATTATAGTGCTGTGACATACTTTATCGCACTGGCTGCTGGAGCCCCATTCATAAAAATGCTCCAGTCTCTGAGTATGTGCCGAGGAAGGCTCATGCACACACACGCACGCGCGCCCATGCACACATCTTCAATCCCACATTTGGATGCCTTGTACATCTGAATGAGTTGAGAATGATTGTTAGGGTTTGGCATTTAATCCCTGCTGGGGCCACCCACACTCAGAGTGTGCAGCCATAGTTCTGTAACAGATTTGGGATGATGTCCTTTGAGGGTGCTCCATCTATCTGCTATCATAGGTGGCTCTCAATTTATGAAGTTTCACCTCTAACTGGTTACATTCCCTTTATTTTTTATTTTTTGTCTCTCCTCCTCTTCCTCCTCACTCAGTGAAACAGCATCTACCTACATGTGGTTAGCTCATCTCCTTTTCTTCCTCTCCTTCTCTCTCTGGTTAGCTCATCTCATCTCTAGGCAGTCAGCGTTGCAGGCAGCTAATTATAGGCCACACTGTGGAGCGCAGGGCCGGATGTGACAGCATGCTGTGTATGTGTCTATACGTGTGCGCACTGTATGTCTCCTTATCTGTGTTAAATGCAGACATATATGTCGCTGCTGCTCTCTGTATGTCTTTCTGCATAAGTGTGGAAGTTTTTCATGTGTTGTGTTGTTCTTGAACGTCTCACTTTATGAGGAACTGCTGGCGTTTTTGACACTCAAAATGGATATTTTGCTGGTCCTCACTTCTGAAGGTTTGGGAATGTATTGTTGGCGGTACTCACATGAATAATAATACAAAAGTGTGTGTCTGTGTGCGTGCAAGTGTGTGGACGAGCCACCAGCAGGATATCCAATCCCTGCCTCTCCCACACTGTACTGCAGCTCTGACTCATACAAGGTGGAGGCTGAGACAGCCAGGGTCTGATGGCTGGCAATGAGCATGTGCACACACACAGGCACACATACATGCATACAAACTCCTACATATGTAGCCTATATGGCAAAGTAAGCAGGTATGGACTTATAATCCCTTCTTTTGGGGGAAGGCTTTAGTCATGTGCAAGGGAACAGACTGTATTTTACTGAAATGTAGTCTCAAAATTTTTAGCATTTGTGTGTAGCTGATTTAGCTTCTTATAAGATTTTTCTGTTTGTCTGCATTTGTAGGAAATTACAGAAGACAAAGACCTGCTGTTTACAATGTTGCCCCCAGAGGCTACAGCTGGTTTTACACTTTACACGTACGCGTCCACGACAAACATGCATGGACCCAGGCAGTCGGGTCTCCAGCAGTTTGAGCTTCAAGTCCATTAAAAGTAAGTATTTTATTAGATAAACTGTTTCATCTGGGAAAATTTGGTGCAGCTACTTTTATCCAACATTAAACTGATTTTTTGGGATCTGTTTATGGTAGCAGTGGATTTACTATTAAAGTAATCTGATTCTGGTGATTTAGCTCACTGTGTTCCTCACCGCTGAGCTGTCAGCAGATTACCATGTGGTAAGTTATCACTTTTTTTTTTTTTTACTTTTTCCTCTTGATAGGGCTAGGTGACATGTGGAAGTTGTCACAGTGTAAAGTTTGATAACAAATACAGGTTTTTAGCCTTCAGCTGTGAAAGGGCGATGGGGTACTGTGGACACCCAAGTTTGTGAATATGATAACTCGAGAATGAGGCATTGTAGGATTTTCAAAATAATACCATAGGTGCATGTACAAAAAACCTTGGACGACGATCTCAGTGGCCTCGGCCTCGAGGTCAGAGGTCAAGTTTTCAATAATCTTGTGAATGCATAACTCAAGAATGAGGTGACGTAGGATTTTGAAACCGATACCATAGGTGCATCTACTTAAAATCTTGGACAAGCTCTAATCCCAGCGACCTCAAAGGTCAAGAAGTCACCTAAGAGTTTCACATTTATAGAGGTAGCAGTGTTTTTAATCTTTATCTAGAACTGCTACATACACTTTAAATTGTGTGATGCATTGCTGTGTGTACAAATTCTGATTCACTGGTGCACTTTAGAAAAGCCGGCAGATATAAGAAGTTTCCAAGTCAGACAGAATTCTCAGAAAACATACATGTATTTCTCAGTGAATTGAGCTGCATCCATTTGTGTCTTACGCACATAGGGTACGGCTAGACAGACAATAGTGACGGCTTCGCACGTAAAGGATGAGATCAGCAGTCGATATGTATCAGACGCCATGGGAACTCTCTCTCCTCCCTCTCTTCCTTATCACGCTTTCTTTCCTCTTCTCCTGCTCTGGTCTGCCTCACAGCTTCCTGTGTCACCCCTCCCCCCACCTCGTTAAAAGGAGAGCGAGAGAGAGAGACCTGTTCATTCATGCATTCAGTCAGTCAGCTGAGCAAGGAGTGAGGGAGGAGAGAAAGAGAGAGAGAGAAAATGAGAGCGGGGATAGAGGAGGAGAGGCGAGGAAGGCTTCCTCCCAGCGATGAATAGGTCACCTGTATTACATCACTGATGGGGGATGGAGCAGTGGAAAAGAAAAAAGCTAAAGGTAGGACAAAAAAAGACCAGACCCCTCCTTTCCTGCTCTCTTTTCCTCATCCTCTTCATCTCTGTCTCCTCCTCACTCTGCCCTTCTCTCTCTCGCTCTCTCGATCTCTCTCTCCCTCGCCATCCCCAACCCCCTTCCCCCCCATCCTGACAGTATGAGTCACAGACAGACTAGTTCCCTTGATGCACTGCGGAAACGTAATATGACGTAGCCTCCACCTCTCCCTATCTCGCCACACACATCCCTCCATCGCTCTCATTCATTCGTCCGCCGCTCCCTCCCATTCATCCATCCTACCGTCAGAGCACAGCCAGCCTCCATTCACAAAAAGCCCTGCAAGCCGAGGAAGAGACGGCAGGTGGACTTACGACGCCAGGACACACAAACTGTCACGCAGTACGATGACATACATTTCATTAAAACACTGTAACAGTAGCAGTTTTTTTTTTATAAATTGAATAGTATAGATTCATATCACGTGATTCAGGGCATCTATTTGAAATTTATCGCCACAGAGAGCGGGCAAGAAAAAAAAAAGTCTTGCCAGATGTAATGACTGTTTTTAGCTCAGATGTGAGCTCGTTTCACAATTACTTTTTAGAGCATGTTGTGGAAGATTTACTGTTGCCATGGTTACAGCATGTGCTGTCAAATATGAGTGAGACTGCCAAGAGCAGTGATTTGTTACAGTAATTAGGCTGTTGTCAGAAAGTGTGTTTGAGGTGTCCCATTGTGAAGGAAAAAAATTGACTTGCAGCGTAAAACTGTGGCTGAGGAGAGAAATTAGATGCTGTGTTAAGCACATTCTCCAGTTCAGCAACTACAATTTAAAAAATGGGAATAAAATATAACAGAAACTATATGGCACCTCACATCTTAAGGATAGATGTAGCAATCTACCGCCTTGTCGAGCATCCATATGTAGTTTGAGACGACAGGCGGAGCAGATACATACAGTAGTTTGAAGACAAAGAAGTCAGGTGACTTCACGCTCTCGTCTCTGACGTCACTGAATCGCTTCGTCTCTGCGGGTCTGATTTGGCCGCGTGTTATTAACCCACGGCATTCACAGGCACGACACAACGCAGACAACACAGCGAGTTCGCCCTTTGTGACGGAAAATTTAGAAACATCTGGAGAACGTAAGCTGTCAGCAGTCTGTGGAAGAAACCAGGGTCGGTTATTCCACCAGAGGAGGAGATGTGATGACAATACATTATTGTTAACGACTGAAAGAAATCTGAATATGATACTTTTATGGTAAATGGCTGAGATTGGGTGGGTTAGACACATAGACAGCACTTTTTTAGTGTACTGGCCTTTTTTATATACAGGCACATTGTATTCATTACTGATTGAGTGACAGGAGAACAATGGTGCATTTCCTGTAAAACGTATAACCAATCAATATATAAGAGTCACAGTCACAGCAGCCATGAAAAATGCCTAGGTAGTGTTGAAACATGAGCTTCATTTTACCACTGTACTCATATCAACGTGGAAAAGAGGCAACATATTCTGGCTCCCACCTAAGATAACTTAAATGATAAAGAATTCTCAGTTAAGAGACTACTCTTAATCTTAATGTGTACTTTTAACCCAGAGAGACATTTCTCCAAAACTGAACAAGCTTTCAAACAAGCTGATGATTACTTGAGGGGGGGGGGGGGGGGGGGGGAGTGGCATTTCAAGCGCGTTCGCATGGGCGTCCGAAGCAGAGCATGTTTCCCCGAACATAATCAGAGGGTCATTTTATTCCATTACAGTATAAATGTTAAAATGGATGATGTCACTCAAGCAACAAACATGAGGAGTCAGCCGTCAAGAGACGAACGCTTCAGCGACTTTAGGAGGATTTTATGAATGAACGGGTAACATTTGGGTCTATCCTGCTGGCTGGCTGAGGAGCCGAGCGGAGAAAATCTCGACGTACAGTATGATTCACCACAACAAAGTGTTTGGGAGGGGGTGATGATGTCATCGGTGGCGGTGGTGGGGAGTCATCTGTGAGTCAGAGAGGAAAAAGAAGAGGAGGAGATGGAGGAGGAAGAGGATAAGGAAGAGAGGTGAGTAAAAAAAAAAAAACACATGGAGAGGTGGGGTACCTGCTGTGCGTGACCCATGGTAACAAGCGATGCTGGCCTGTGGATGACTCACCTCAGCTTTATCAACCTTGCACGCTCACATCACGCAGGGATGCTCACGCCATCCGCCATGATACACATGGACAGAATAATAAATCATACACACTATCATAGCCTCCTTTGATGCATTCAAAGCATCCCCGTTTAACAGAAATGCACCTCTCTCACACACACACACGCCACATAAAGTGCAGGGAGAGGAGGGGTGGGTCAGGATGACTCACACTTCAATGATAACACTCCTCCCCCCATGGCCCAGTCGCTCTCTCTCTCTCACACACACACACACACAGACATGAGGAAGACGAAGAAGAGGAAGAAGAAGGACATATCATTTGGATGCAACCCACATCCTCCCCACATCCTGGGAACCTCCCATCTGAAACTCAGACTGACAGCAGGAGGCTCCGGCTGAGTGCAGTTTGTCTAAGGTGATGGGGAATCTCTGGCAGGATATTGTGGCTTTAAATAAATGAGGATGTTAAAAGTTTGTAGCAGCGTGTCAGTTTGTTGTGATCAAATCAATGCAGGAGCCATCAACTTATCTTAATCGTGTTTTCTCCTGGTGTCTCGTCTGCTAAAGATAATATATCAAATTTACCCATTCCAGTTAACAGAAGAGAGCATATTTGTCCAGGTAGTGTAAAGCTGTTGAGCCTATCAGTGAGCTTTTCGTTGGCCTTCCAACCTCTAAGTGCACATCAGCGTTTGTATTTTTGTCTGCACTAAGTTAAATCTGCCTACTGTTTACCACTGCATTGTGTCATGCTGTTTTGCTGTGGACTGTGTTTGATTTATCAGTTTTGGTTTTATTTGTTTGCTGTTTTGTTTTGTTTTTTTCATTCTGTGCCCACACTGCAAATGAATTTGCATTTGCGGCAATGTAATGAATCAGTCGGTTAATTAATTTATCCAATTTGTGTGGAAAAGCAATTCCATATGACCCAGGGGTACAATTTCCTCCCATGTTTTTGACAGTAACACAAATGTTCTCATTATTCATTGATTGTATCATTTAAACTGGTGTTTCCGATTTTAGTGGGGGAATTTATTATTTTACCTTTATGTGGTAGTAATAGATTTGCACTTTGGCAACAGCTGTTGCAGTTTTAGTAGAGTGGTTGAAAGTGCCCTGCTCTAGGGCCCAAAGGTAGGATGAGAGTACAAAAAAACCTAAAACTTTAATGTCTGCAACTTTATTTTGGTATAATAAAGGAAAACTGTAGGAAGCATTGGGCTGGCTTTGTCCAAGGTGTTATATACTCACCAGCCACTTTTTTAAGTACGCCTGTTCAACTGCTTTTTAATGCAAACGCCTAATCGGCCAATCACATGACAGGAGCTCAGTGCACTTATAGATCATGTAGACCTGGTCAAGACAACTGAAGGATTCACAGAGTCCGAAAAAGAGAAAGTATCCTATAAGCACCAGGTCCCAAAACAAAAATGGTTTGCTGATGCCACAGGTGAGGGTAGAACGACCAATCTTTGCAACCAGTGTTGACCAAAATCTCTGAGGAATGCTTCCGGCACCTTGTTGAATCTATAGGATGAAGAATTAAGGCCATTTAGAAAGAAAAACACGGTTCTACCTACTACTAGTAAAGTGTCCAGTTAGTGTAAATTGATTTGTTCAAGCTCCTCATCATGTAAATGAAAACTTTTTTTTAAAAAAAGAAGAAAAAAATCAACCTTACAGAAACCAGATAAGTAAAGCATGTCCCTTTGGAAAGATGGCTCACTCCCACACACTCTCTGTAAATCATAAAGACTCCTCTTATCTTTTGATAGCTAAAACATGCAAGCAGCACAGCCGCTTGGCTAGCACACATAATTCCCATCCATTACTCCAAGAAATACTTCCGTCTCTGTAAATCGACGGCAGCTGACAAGACACAGACAGGTTTTGGCACAATAGAGTTATTTTATGAATGACATCTGGATAACAAGAACACCTGCACTGGGTGACCCTGCTGGAGCAGAGGAGGAATGACATTACAGAGTGTTTTGAGTAGACTGAGGCACAATGTGGACGATAGGGAAGTTTTGCTGTTTGTGTGCTTTTGGGGATTTGCAGCTAAAACACTGTCAACAGTTAAACTATCTGCACCTGGCAAAGGGAAGTTTGTTTATCCAAGGTCATTTGGTGACGTGGGGATTCAGCGGACCAGTGCTGAAGGTCTGGTTTATGACCTTTGCCCTTTTGTCCACCCCTCCCCCCGTTCCTTTTTTCCTCCTTCTTAGAAAGAAACACAATATCTTGAATTACTTAAGTACTATGTTTTGTAAAGCTGATACAGTTTAAAGTTCTCATTTTCAGCACAGAGCCACAGAACGTCTGTATTTTCAGAGCGCCAGCTGTTTCTATTTAACAATGTGTACACTGCAAAAGAAAAAAAATGACTTCAGGAAATAAGATTTCCAAAAAGAACCAGTGGTGCGTCAAGACAGAGGTAAACAGCAGGGTAAATCAGTTTTCAGAGGGAAGATAAACTTTTGCTGAAAAATGTCGACACCATTTAGCAGTAGGTGGTACACTTGTGTCAAATTCAAAACTTGGTGTCATTAAATCTGAAATTGTTTAACAATTACTCCTCAAAAATGGCATGGGCTACCTGCCATGAGGCAAAGCGCCCCCCGAAGGCCGTTAACTAAACTTCCATGTTCTACTCCTGGTGGCATATATTATTTGCATGCTGTAAAATAAAAAATAAAAAAAGATAAAGTGATATTTTCCTTTTGAGAGCTGTGAAAAGGATCTGAATGGAGCCAGTGTTGAGTCAGCTGAGACCCACTGGAGGCCAGTCAACATCCAGCCGTTGGGTGGGGTCGGGTTGGGGGGCGGCCTGAGAGATAATGTGACACTGTGCGACATTTACGGTTTCCAGTAAAAGCCAACGTCTGTTTCAGTTGATGTGACAAGTCTTCCAGGTGGGGTGACCTTCACTTCCTGTTCAGTTGCAAGGGAAAACACTGCTGACATGTATAATTAGCCACCGCCAGTAAATCATCTTGTTTCTTGTGCACACATGTCTCGTATGCTAAATTTAGCACAGCTAAAAGTACACCTCGTGTCAGTAACTAAACTTTGTGGCAAGCACGGTTTTCCTCTCTATGTGGCTGGATAAAAAGGTGTGAACTCCACAATAATGACTGGATTAAAAAAAAGTATCCAATGTAATTTAGTTTCAATATTTGTATCCAATAACAGAGCACAGACTCGTGTAAAAAAGACACTGTACAGTTCTGTGAAAACTAATTCCACCCATGACTCAGCAGCTTGTAGAACCACTTTTAGCAGCAACAACTTGAAATAACTGTTTTCTGTCTGACTTTATCAGTTTCTCACATTGTCTGTCAGTGTTATTTGCGGCGTTGGTTCAGTTCATTGAGGTTCTGTCTTAAGGTTAAGGTCTTGACTTTGACTGGGCTATTGCAACACCTTGATTTTTTCTTTTTCAGTCCTTCTGTTATAGATTTGCTACTGTGCTTTGGACATTTGTCCTGTTGCATGATTTAGTTGACAGACGGATGGCCTTACATTTGACTAGAAAACTTTGGTATACAAAGGAGTTCATGGTGGACTCAGTGACTGCAAGATGACCAGGCCATGTTGCTCCAAAACAAGCCAAAATCACCGCTCCTCCACCGTGCTGACATGCTGTGTTTGGCTTTCACAAAATGTGGCATTCATGATCAAATGTCTACACATTGGTCTTATCAGTCCAAAGCACATTGTTCCAGATGTTTTGTGGTTCACTCTGATACAACTTTGCACCTAAGCTGTGCCGCCATTTTTTGAGAGAAGAGGCGTTCACTGCCAGCCGTTCCAAACAGACTGTGCTTGTTTGGATGTTTTCTTAATTGTACTGTAATGAACTTTTTCATCTCTAACTAAATTACCAGTGTGCACCCAGTGTCACAGTACTAGTAAAACAATGTATTTCTGTCATCCACACACAGGTAAACAGTTTCCAATAAGGAGTGTGATCACATGTGCAGCACATATAGGTAAAACCATTCGAAAATTGAACATAAAAGTGCAATTCACCGGCTTGATAGCGACTATTCAGTAGCAGCCCACTTTAATTATATGAAATATGATATAGCATCCTTTGACTTTGTGGTATTAAACACGTTTCAGCACCACCTAGAGGAGACCATGATTTATTATTGAAGAAAAGAAAGGCTTTCTAGATGTTTACTCTAGTGACAAAGTCTGCAGACTTTGTCACCCACAGGATTAAATGAATGTAATGTTGCAGTTTCTCATATGATCCTATTTTGTAGGGATTATTGTACAAGACTAATAGATTTTGATGCCGTTTGCATTCTTATAGTATTGCACATGATCGACTGGATGAAAGAAAGCATTTCGCAATAGTAATAACTAATTTTTCAATGATGTTTTTAGAATGTTAAATGGACATTTTCCTTGGATCTGGATGTTACTGATAAATGTTACAAATGGGTGTCTGCTTTTCTTCTGGCTTTTAGAGAATCTATCACAAAAACTACTGTTTTTGAGTCCAGTTTGTGTCTAGTCACTATTTCCTAATTGGTGGATTGCATTCTGCCTTTGTGAGTGGTAGTATATATTACTGTGTGTGATTGTGTGAACATTGTTTTACTGTATCTAACAAAGGTAGCTTGGACTGAAACATTTCATTAAAAATAACGGCAAAACAGTGTAAGGTCATAATCTATATACATGTACATTTTCTTTTGTAATATTTCTTTCCTCCTGGCCACGTGTCATTGATTCAGGTGTGCAGAACGTATTAACTGGAGTTTTTCCTTCCCACTGTCGCCAAGTGCTTGCTTAAAGGAGGTTGTTTGATCAAGCCCTCTCTGTATTACTTTAACTTACAGTATAAAGCACCTTGAAGTGACTGTTGTTGTGATTAGTTTTTATATTTAAAAAAAAAAAGAAAATGTAATTATACAAGCATTGCATAGTTTGACCCTAATGCACATCCAGCATTTGCTGGATCGTGCACACTGAATGCACCAGACAAGCAAAATAGTTCAAACTTCTGCTTTCTACATTGGTGCTCAGACTTGCTGATGATCACGTAATCAAGTGCATTTTATTACCAACGCCTGGCTGCTACTTTCCCTCTTAACTCCTACGGAAGCTTTAAGCGTGTGTGTAGTTTTTCACAGAACTGCACTGTCTTGTAAAAAGACTTCTCTAATTCCACACTGAAAACACAAAACGATGTCCTAAAATTTTTAAGTAGCTGGCTCAATACAGTGAAAACAAAGTGCAGCAGTGAACCAAAAAATAAATAAAAATCACTTCCACATTAATGAAAAAAAAAAAGTTTATTTCATTGTCACATCAAAGAAAAACTCTCGTTAATGAATATATTTCTCACTCCTAAGAGTAGAATTTGAAAATCACATCTGGCAATACATTTTCTCTCTCTCTCTGGACACCAACTGGGTGCCAGTGACTAAGACAGGGCGTTGGCGTCATTTATTTGAACCGAAGTGTCCAATTGCACATCTAAATCCAGTGTCAGACTAGCAACATGTCCTTAAGCGAAGCAGTGATCCCTCAAGCTTGGTCATCCCTTCATATAGGAGTGATCAGGCTGATATACGTATAAAGCAAATGGGGAAACAACATTCCTAATTACAGTGAGGACATGGAGTGTTTATAAATACATGAGGAAAAATGCTCTGAAGTAAGCCTGGCACCTGATCTTCTATGGATATACACAAATATTCTTCCATATTTTCAGCCTCGAACCCACAGAAAGCTAATAAATGTCCCTTTACAGCCCTATATTACCTGAACTGTGTACCATTTGACAAAGAGCAAAACCCATTGGTCAAAAAGGTTAAAAGCATTAAATTGGTACTTGAAATATATTATTTTACATTACACAAATCAACCCATAACCCCAGAATTATCCATTGACCCCTGGGATGAGAAACACCTTTATCTATACAAATGACTTCATTAGAAGTCAATTGTGCCCCACTCCCCCACCAAAAAGAGAAGAACAAAAAGCAAGACTGCCCCCTGGTGGTTAAAGAGGGACCCAAGCATGCTGCAGATACCAATAGTTGGTAAAATTGTAAATAAGGCATCATTTATACATTTACTACACACTTCATAATTGTAAAATAGCACTTGACAGTTCACCACTAACAGCTGAAGGGTTTTACAGATTTCTCAGCAGTCAAAGATTTACACCAAGAGGGAACAACAGACGTGGTATTGTCCAAATCATGTTAGGCCGAGGGAGGAAAAACACATATATTTTCTCCCTATCTGATTGAGTAACGCTTAACAGTGTGTCTCACTGTAGAAACAAGAAACAAAAGAATGACGGGGTTTAGTAGATGAAGAGGACCCGGGTGCGGGGCAGGGTGGCGAAAGTGTCCGCCATCTTGCGGATTCTGGCATAGTTGATGAATCCTCGGAGGAAGAGCAAGAGGCCTGAAGAGGGGAAGAAATAGGCATGAGACTAGTCCAATAAACAACAATGCTACATCTCCATGTGACGACTTTCACTGCCCCTAGGTGCAGCTGCTCTTACTAGCAAAACAAAGACAAAGGGGTTCTCTTTGTATTACTGTAGGATCTTTATCTTACAACATAAATTGCCTTTAGTGACTGTTGTGGTTTGGCGCTATATAAATAAGTGAATTGAAGTAAAGTGATAGCAAACCAATTCCAATGAAGCTGGGGATGATTTGCAAATCTCATAAACCTACATTTTATTCCCAAGAGAATAAAGAAAACATATCAAACATTTAAACAGAGATTTTATTGGTTCAGGAGAAATAGTGGCTAATTTGGGATTTATTGTCTCCAGTAATTTGGGACGAAAATAACAAAAGGCTGGAAAAGTAAGTGGTACAAAAAAGAAACAACAGGTGGAAGATTTTACAGCTAATTAGGCTAGCTGTTGACGGACCAGTAAAATACTGGCAGCCGCCATTGACACCCCTCAGCCTCCTAGCGCGCGCCTTGTTATGAACTTTTCACATTTACAAACAACAATATACCATCAGCCTTTTATAAAAAATAATTAATTAAAAATGATTGCATATTTAAACAGCATTTGAGCGAGGCAGAGTTCCTCACTTGTAAAGATGGGCAGAACGGTACATAATATCATCAAAAGATTTGCAGAGAAATCTCTGTGTGTGTAAGGGACGAGGTTGAAAATCACAACTGGATGTATGAGATCGTGCTGCTCTGGATTAAAAACAGGAATGAGGGAAATCACTACATAGACTCATAAACAATCACGAGAAATCGCCGTCTGTGAAAACAGTTCAGAGCCGTCCATAAATGAAGGATAAGGATCTATCATGCAAAGAAGGAGCCACATGTGAATGTGATCCACAAATATCTTCATCCAGCCAAAGCTCATTTATAATGGACTGAGGAAAAGTGGAAAACTGCTCTGCGGTCAGAGGAAATGAAATTTGAAATTCCTTTAGGAAATGTCTTCTGGACTAAAGAGGACACAGATGATCCAGCTGCCATCAAATTCAAAATTTCCATTTATTTATATTTTTTAAATGGCCCCCAACTTTTGGTGGGGGGGAAGTGATGTATACATATCAGAGTAATAAATAAAACATCAGAATAATAAAAATTAAGGAAAAATAAAAAACTTTTACATTTTTGTGCCAACCTGCTTCTATATTTGCTTTACAATGAAAGATATCACATGATTCATATTCATAGTTTCCCTCTCTCTCATCCTGTGAACAACTTGTGAAGTTACGTACTTGTCATTTCATTTCTGTAATTTTTTTAAGAGGTAGTTTTATCAAATGTTATTTTTTTCCCTTACACTCTGAGACACCCCAGACCTTCCAGTTTTACTCCCATCTTTAATTTCACTGTTGTTATTGTTTTCTATGGTATCAAGGGAGTCTGATAAAAAGAAAACCTTATCCTTAAAAACACATTTTCTTTTTGTGTTGTTTGTCTTGCCTGCTAACAGTGTTTGTGTTTATTTACAGAGGGGTGAAAGAGACTTAAATGTAAATTCTTTGACTCTAACATGCCAATGCAATTTACCCATTTCTTTACTGAAAATAAATTGGTAAATATAGATAAAGTGTTATTTATTGAATTTGATATCTAAACTTCCACCTTTTATAGGTAATGGTAACTATCCTGTTCAAGACAAAGCGTGCAATTCATTTAAATTCAGCGGTTCACTACTTACCCAACACCAGGAACACCCACCACAGCCAGTACTGTCCATCGAAATAATTTGAGAAGTATGCGGAGAACTAAAAACCCAATGAAACAACACAAACACGGGTTAGAATAAATTTGGCCCAGCTTTCACTCAAATGAGTCCTTCATTTTAAAAGTGAATTAAGGAAGCAGCACAGTTCTCAAACGGATCTTTGAGGAAACAGTTTGGTGCCAACAAGCCAGCCACTACAGAGACGGCATTAAAATACCACAGTGGTGTTTGGGGCTTTTGATTCGCTTGTGCGTACACCAAACCACAATTTATGTGTTTGTATGTGTGCTGCGTAATGTCTGCGTCTCGTACTCTGACTATGAGGATCCATTTGACGAGGGACAGGCCAAAGCCTGAGATGGCCCCGTAGCGTCCGGCAGCAGAGGTGGTCAGACAGAAAGACAGGAAGAAACCAATCCAGTTGAACAGGAATGCCACTGAAAGGGCGAGAGAGAAGGTGGAAAAAGTCAGTCATCTCTGCACAAATCCAAGGAAGAGAGGAGCTGATGAATACAGAACATGTTTACGATTGGGAAACTAACTGAAGAAAGTGAGCATGAAGATGCCGTCGTTTCCTATTCTCAGCTGATCTGCATCTTCAAAGTCATCTCTGGTAACAAAGTCTTCATCCTGTGATGGAGTGAGTAACAGAGGAGCACAAAAACAGTGAGGCGTTTAATCAGCGAGAAAATTTCATCACAGCAACACACGACAGTAGCAGAGCTTCCCGGGCTTTCATTTAATCATTTCAAATTTTGACAATTTAAATTCAAACACATCACACTGCTATATTTTAATTTCTACAGTTAGAATGTAGACAAAGCCAATTGTGATTGAGCCTGGGTGAGCATCTCTTGGTAGAAACCAAGTCATCCTAACAAACAGAATGAACAAAACATGAACAACCAACACACTAATGGAAACTTTCACAAGACAGCAAGCCGACTTAATTACTATCAGCATGACTTTACCTAAAAGTCTGGCATGTGTCCGATTCAATGCAGGCCACCAGCAGAACTAGGTCTTGCATAACTTTCAGCTAACACTCTAAAGTCTACATACACAAACACACAGGAAGGTCTGGGGTTGAGGGTTTTAATACAAACACACTCTAACTACACAACCAGGACCAAACGCACTCCTTCTCATCGTACACTCTTCTTCGAGTTACCTCCAGTGAACTGCGAATTACATCATCAAAAGTCTCCAGGCGGTCCCTGTGCTGAGGCTGCTGCTGAGCGCAAGGCAATGTGTGGCAGAGAAACACAACAGCAGCAATCAAACAGGGCAGCCCCACATGCAGTAAGATGCAGTGCATCACAGTGACCACTAGAGGTCATACATGAGCCACCATTTCACAGCTAAAAACATGCTCTTAGTTTCTGTGTGTGTGTGTGTGTGTGTGTGTGTGTGTGTGTGTGTGTGTGTGTGTGTGTGTGTGTGTG
>NW_024582756.1:308576-313635 GCF_018398535.1 Haplochromis burtoni
GAGAGAGAGAGGTGTGATATGAATTCCTTGTAATAAACCAGCACCTGACTGTTTAAACTACTGAATCTTTTTAAAACTCCCTTTATTGCCGTACTGTGGAGGATGAAGAGTGATCTCCCCTTTTTTTAAAACTATATAAGACACCCCATACATAATGTTAACGATAAGATCCTCTTAGCCACTGTATTAGGTGCATCTGTTCAATTCCTTATTCATTTAAATATTAGCCGATCACAGCAACTTTATGCATTGAGGCATGTAGACATGGTCAAAGAACCTGCTGCCGTGCAAACATCAGCACCAGAATGATAAAGAAAGGTGATTTAAGTGACTCTGCATGACTGTTGGTGTCAGGGATAATTTAAGTATTTCAGAAAATGCTAACCTGAGAATGACCAGACTGCTTCGAGCTCATAGTAAGGCAAGAGTGACTCCACAGTTACTGTGTTACTGTAACCACTCATTACAGATGCAGGAGAGCAAGATATTGAACCTTGAAGCAGATGGGCTGCAGTAGCAGAAGATCACATAGTGTGTCACTGCTGTCAGATAAGAACAGGAAACCAAGGCTAGAGTTAACACAGGCTCACCAAAATTACACAACAGAAGACTGGTTGCCTGGTCTGATGAGTCTTGATCTCTCCTGCAGTATTCAGACGGTAGGGTCAGAATTTGGTGTAAAAGGCATGAAAGAACAAATCCATCCTGCCTTGTATCAACAGTTTGTTTAAATGCCACAAAGTACTGTTGTTGACCGTTTCAATCCCTGTATATACTGCACTTCCATCCCTTTAAAACCTGACAGCTGCTTCTAGCTGAATAATGTGCTGTGTCATAAACCCTGAATCATCAAGTTTATTGAACATCATGATGAGTTCACTGTACTCAAAGGACCTCCACAATCACCAGATCACAATCCAATAGAGAACCTATTGAATGTGGTGAAACAAGCAAGAGATTCGTTTTGTGGATGTTGAGCTGACAAATCTATATGGACCAAATAAGGACCGAAGACTCTGATGAATGATTCCATGAGCTTGTTAAATCTATGCCACAAATTACTAAGACAGTTCTGGAGGCCAACGGGGGCCCAGGCCAGTAGTAAAAAAAAAAAAAAAAAAAAAAAAAAAAGTGCACCTAATAAAGTGGCCAGTGAGTATATTATCACATCTTTTAGTCTGTCTTCCTAACATTTTTAAAGTTTACACTGCTACTACACATCTCCATCACTAAGTAAAAAGTGATGTAAGGCACTGGGACTGATATAACAGCAGTACAAACACCAACCGGAAACATCGATTTATGTGGCTAGCTTTAGCTATGTCACACGTTAGTTACTGGTACAAAAATATAATCCAAACTTTGCATCATTACAGACTGTCCTAAGCTTGTCACACAGTAGAAAGGCTGCACCTATATTTACTCTGGTTTTGAGTAAACAATACGAACAACCAAGTGCACAAGTGCACTACACTGCGGCTAGCTGTGGGCACTGAGTGCAAAGATATCAGCAAATGTCCTTTGATATGAACAACAAGAAATGTTTTTCTTCATTTTTGAATCTGCATTTGTTCAATCCGGTAACAAAGACGAGCAGAAAAGATACAGTCGCATACATGAAGAAGACTAAAAAAAAATTCCACAGCTGAGCGATAAGACTTCGTGCCTTGCAGACAACACAGGAAGTGTTCAAGCACAAGCATCAGTGTACGAGTGTATGTGTGTGAGAGAGTGTATGTACTGAATGTGACCGCAGGCAGAAAAAAAAAAAAAAAAAAAAAAAAGTGAGACACTCACTCTTCCGGGTACCAGGGGAACATTAGTCTCAGCCTTGGTTCTTTCTGCTTCATCATAGGAAGGCAGCGTAGTTGCTACATTGTATGACGGAGGCTTGGGGAAAATCCCATCTTCCTTGCAGTCAAAGAACGCTAGCGAAGAAATAAAGCACAGTTTCAAACACACGCACACACAAAACTGAAAAAAAAAAATGTATTATTTAATTCTAAACAGGTCCAATCCTTTTGTTGACAAAGACAAAACTAAAGCTAACACTGAACACGTGTTCTCAAACATTCACATAAACCTTTAAGGGGGTTAGTCTGCAAGTGGTGGCTAAATGGAAACAATGAAAGAGGAAATTTCCTGTATTTTTTCCCATCTGTCTTCTGGAGGATTCTAATATATCCACACAGTTTGCCCAATAACACATCAATTCTTTCTCAGCTACATGTTGCATTTAGCTCACTACTTTTCCAACAAAATGTACACTGCAGTTATTAATACATGACTTTTACTCAGGCACTCCTGTGTGGACCAAAATGCCACCACTACAGATGACCTCAGCTCCAAGGAAACATCATTTTTACCTGAATTGTCCGCTGTGACGCTGCTGTACGGCGGAGGAGCATCAGCCGCTACCTGTGGACTCTCTTCTGAGTCCTCCTCATTGGTAAGCTGTGAGAGGAAGATAAATTAAGTTCACCGTTAAAGCTGTGAGGCATATATGCGTAAACCCTTTATATGCATATTTGCCTATCAAGTGGCCAAAAATAACTTCACGCTCGCCAAAGGCAGATTATGAGCCAGGAAAAAGCCTGCTAGTTTTAATGTTGAAACCTTTCTAAAGAAGTGAAACAAGACAGTTTAAGACAACTAAAGGTGTGAAGTCTGCTGTCAAGATGCACAGACAAGTCCTAGGACTGATCAGTTCTGCCCTTCAAGTCAAATAGCTTTTTAACAGCAGATTAAATATTGCATATTAAAAAAAAAAAAAATCCCACAACTAGTCAACTAAATTAAATAAAATCTAAACATGTCATAAGAAACTATACAGATGTCACTTCTTCATTGTTTAAGATTTTACAATATTAAGTATTAAGCAGACTTTTGATATTATTGAGAAATTCAGCCCAAATGAACTTTTAAACGCACTGGCCCCCATACAGATTTTTTTAAACTTCCATATTTGTCCCAGTTACAAGAAAAGACAGATTTCTGTTAAGTCCCATAACAAAGGTTTGGATATAAAACTGAAGACCAGTCAAGTGCACAGGCACTCCCCCAGTGTCCTATTCTGAGCCAGGGAAGAAGCCTGCATGTTTGAAGGTTGTGGCACAACACTGGACATCCTGACCTACTTAAAAGGAACTTAAAACTCAGCATTGATATAATCATCAGAAAAACAGAACTGGGAAAAAGAAAGAAAAAAAAAAGATGTTGAGTGATGTGTTTCTTATTTCTCCTTTTTTTTGTTATTAGCAAGGAAACTGTTAGCAGGTAAGTCTGTGAAACCAGGCCAACACAGTTATGACTTAGAAACAGTGAGACTTTATTTGCTCCTATTTCCCCAAAATAAGAGTTTAAAACTAAGACTGATTGTTCAATTGCCATAACTCAGTTTCCAGGAACACTAGGACTGCAGGAGTATTAATCATACATTATGTAGCTTAGACATTAAAGTGTAACTGTTAATTTATTGTCATGTGCACATTTGCTAAAATTCTCTTTGGCGCAATCCCAGTCTTATTTTTGTTTTCTTTAACTTCACTACAGGCCTGTGGTACTTTTGACAGTTTTCTTTTTACTGTAGATTATAATATTTATATTTTTATTCTTTACACTGGCAGCTGTAACACAGTAATTTCCTTTTTTGAGATGCTCAAAGTATCTATCTATATAAATATAACTATAAATATAGTTCCCTTTACTGTCAATAGATCTTGAGTATTTTCCCCCCATAGTGAGAAATTCATAGACTCAAATTAGCCTCTATGCACCTGATCATTAGTTATTATATCAAACACCAACATGAACATACATCTAATACGGTCTGTGTGCTCTAATAACAACAGTAAACACACCCATTGGTGCAGCTCAGGTGATAGCCACAGTTTAAATGCTCTCATATTTTTCAAAAGGTGATCGAGATATTGTTCAACGGTTGACCTTATTTACCAAACAATACTCAGTAGCTGGCAAGCTTTCGCGGTAGACTGTAATTCAATATGAAAAAGACGCCCACATATTATCACAGAACAAAAGAAAAACCCGGTTCAAAATTCACGTAACGCGTAATTAAAACCCTTAGCGTCTCGTTAACGCGTTAGCTTCCCGTTAACACACCTAACCCTTTAAACGATTAAAATAAGAACCCCCACAATTTAATCGGCTTAAATCCATCGACGACATCCATCTTTATTCGACGGGAAATTGTTGTCTTGTTTTCAAACACGAAGCGACACGCCTGGGCGACTTTATCTTCGAAGTTAACAGTTCGATGCTAAGAGCATTTAGACGACGTAACCTACGACTGAAGCTTTAACGTCTTTTAGCTTGACTTTAAGCCTTCTCTTACCTGCTGATATCTGGGGCTCGATTCGGCCATTCCCGCTTGAATGGCTATCAATCAACGACAGAAAGGTATGCCAGCAAGACACCCAACGAGTAAGAAATTATATAACAGTACAAACGGTAAACTCTGTCCTCGCCACAATGGAAAGACTCCTCGTTCGGCTGTGCCTGTATGCTGTGAAGTTAAACTAGCGACCGACAAAATACAAAATGTTTCCTGTTAGCATTTCAAAATAAAATCCATTGTGACGCCTAATTCGCAATACTTTGGGTTTTTAATAGTAATTAAAAATATGTTGTCATTGCAGTTTTACAACTTTGTATTCGTTCGCGTATTTTCAATTAAGAAACATGTTCTATTTTAATGCTAGATTGCAATTATTTTATTATGTAATTAATCAGTTTCCGCTACGTTCTCACTTACTTGACGAAGTTCTTGTACGTCAACTGATTGACGTCATTGGCCACAACAAACCCTGTACTGCCACCTTTCGGTCGTGAAAGTGAAACAAGATCATTTAAGATAATTTAAAGTAGTGATGGGATTTCCGGCTCTTTTTAGAGAACCGGCTCTTTCGTCTCCAAACCGACTCTTCAGGTTGTTTTTTTGCTTTAATTAATTTATTATTAACAATAATATAAAATTATGCACAAAAGGAATTACTAATGTAAAAAAAAGTGGTTTTATTTATATATGTTTATATATAAA
>NW_024582756.1:328423-347562 GCF_018398535.1 Haplochromis burtoni
ATCTGTTCATCTGAAATAATAGTAGGAAGAACCTTTTCAAGGCGAATTAATTTTTAATTTTTAATTATAAAATTAAAAAAAATTGTATTTACTTGTGTTATCTTTGCCTAATATTAAACGTAAAAACTCCAAAACACGTACAAAAGACAACAGAAGTGCTCCAGGATGCTAGGCGCAGTGTTGAGCTTTTGTTACCTAGTGGCTACACAAGCCAGCAAGTACCAACGACCGGATTTGGTGTGTGGTAGTAACAGGTAAATGAACTTTTTTTTTAATTATTTGAATATATATGAGTGCTTGTGTATAAATACACAAACAATACACATATGCTTTCAATTGTGTAATTTAAGTGATCTAGGTAGCTCTGTTTTGGAAGTTCAGTTAACGCTAGAAATGTGTTTTGGAGTTTGTACGTGCTTTGTCTCTAGGGGCCACCACATATATCCCTGAGCCTGGTTCTGCCGGAGGTTTCTTCCTGTTAAAAGGGAGTTTTTCCTTCCCACTGTCGCCAAAGTGCTTGCTCATAGGGGGTCGTATGATTGTTGGGTTTTTCTCTGTACGTATTATTGTAGGGTCTACCTTACAGTTTAAAGCGCCTTGAGGGGACTGTTTGTTGTGATTTGTCGCTGTATAAATAAAATTGAATTGAAAGTTTAGTTTTAACCATTACTGAGCATTATTAGCAGCATAACCAACATTATTTTGTGTCTCCCATTTTTAGGTGTCTTTTATATGATAAGAGCATAGATATGTTTTCATAGCATCTGTTTTGTAGAAACTACAAATAGAAGATTTAGTTTAGCAAAATTTGATTTCACTTTGCTAATCATCTCCTAACCAAGCTAGCTTAACCCTTTTACAAGCTTAGCAACCAACCAAAGCTTGTTTAAATTGCTTATGTAACATTAGTAGTGAGCTTTTTATTAATTTAATTCATATGCATGAATATGATGATTTATTAACCTAACCACTTTATGGTAAGAGTGTAGACTTTTACCACTCATCTGAACCAGAAACCTGAATTGTGTAATGCACGTGCAAAATAAGTTTTTTTCGGACCTCTGCAGAAACAAGAAAAATATATACCCTACATTTAAATATGACACTGCTGGTCATGTGAAATCTCACATTCATTTTGTTGTAACCGTGTAAGAGAAAAAGATTCTGTTGAAATAATAACGATGATTTTTTTTTTTTTTTAAAACTGAAGCCAACGCAGTCAAAACAGGGGTCACACAAAGACTTTCAATAAAACTTACCACTGTGGAAACAGCCCTCAGCCCTGACCTCAGTAAGCAGTGGACGGATGAGCTTGTGCGCTCCGTATCTTATTTCAGGTCATACTGAATAAAACATCAAGTTCATTTTGTAAATTGTTTTCAGGAACCTAAAGAAGTCCAGCGGCTTTCAAGCACAAGACTGTCAGAAAGCAGGACTAAGTCAGTAGCCAACAAACATGCAGTTTCATGGGTACATCAGGTTTCAAAAGACAGAGATGGTGTCAAAAATTCATCCTGAGGCTTCAATATAGGACTTCACAAACCTGAGTAATGTCACAGTACTTTCGTCCATCTGTTATACTGTATATCCACTTTGCCCACAGTAATGATGGCTCATAACATGTGGCCAAAGTGATACACTGCAAGACAATCATGACATTTACATTATGTTTAGTGCATCAGGAAGTTTTCACTAAATTACTGACAACAGAGGCAAGCATTTCAAATATTAATAACCCGTTAAACTGTTTACACTGTGCTGTTTTCAGTATTACTCTTAAGGTCAGCGTTCAAACCTCAACCTACAGTTGTGTCTATTCATGTGCAGTTTTATGCTGGCACCAAGACATGAAATGAAACAGACAAAATGTTAAGTAAGAATTTTTACTTTGAGGAACAGTTAATTGCAATGCAAATCCACATGCTTTGCAGGACAGACCAAATCATTCAGTGCTGAAAAAGAACAGATTTGCTGCAGGGTTCAATTCAGAACAGAACTGCTTGCATTAGAAATTTGCCCTTTCACTCTAATGTAAATGAAGTAATACAATACAAACTAATTTTTGTATCTGTGGATATAATTAAACTATTTGGCCTCACTTTGACACTAATTAGTGGCAACATTAAGGAGTAGATCTATTCGATTATATCATTTCTCACACCAATCCCTGAATGAAATTAAAGCAACACATACCCTAATGAGCAATCGTTAAACCATTGATTCTCAAAAGTATCTAAGCCACTTTCCTCTATTATTTAGTTCTGTACAGAAATATAATAAAACCAATACCAACCAATCCAATGAAATAAATTTTAACCTGCTTTGACTTTGTGCAATGACTCAGCTAAACTTGTTTATGAAAGACTACGGAGTAGGCTCTGTAAATAGCACCCTGTGTCTTTGGGAGGCAAGGGGGTTTTCCCATAATGCCTAGAACTAAAACAAAGCACAACTTCCAGTTTTGAAATTATGTGTGAGTAACACATCTCTGGGTTTGTCTCCATTTCTTTAAAGCTTTATCTTAATTGTATTTGTTATATCACGAAATAAAAAAACAAAACAAAGGTTTTCATGCCATACCTTTGATAAATGAAAAATCAGATTAGATTGTTAATGTAACGTGAATAATGACAAAGTGGGACAAAGACGGTTCCAGTTTTCCTCTTAACACTGGAAAGGCAGAAAAAGCACCTGAAATTGAGCAAACTGAGCTTAACTAGTGGTTCCATTATCAGTTCCTAAACTTTATAAACCTGCAGGACAGGAAGTGCATGTCTACTTGAAAAGAGAAAATCTAGACATGTGCAACCAATATAATGTTGACCTGTATAAGTCTGAAATTCAAACAGCATTTCCAATGATTTAGCCCAGTGACCCAGTCAGGTGCAGAAAACTGTGCTGCCAATCAATAACCACATATCTAAATACCCATTATTGATGTACAAACCAAAACAGCAATTTTAATGTTACCATTAGCCAAAGTTATGACAGCTGTCTCTTTCCCTAATTCTTTATATCGCAATACATGACATGTCAGGTTTACTGAAAAAAAGATGTTGTCATCCAAGATCCCTGACCCGCTTGGAAAAATAAAACAAAAAAACAAAGACATAATAGTGACATGGTAGGGTTATGGTGGCTGTAGTTGCACTGTTTGGCCAATGCAGGCATATTGAAGTCACAGATGAAGTGGTGGCTAGGTGAGAGATAAAGTGCGTTCAAATTGAGCATACAGCAGTGAAGCACTGCACAGTGTCAGTCCTCCTCATCACTCCAGAAGGCATCATCATCTTCATCAGGATCCACACCGAGAAAAAGCCTGCAACAAGAAAGAAAAGATGCATTCACAAACAATACGTAATGTAAATATAATATCAATAAGCCTAACTTGGGGGAGGGGGTTAAAAAAAGAAGGAAAAAAAATCTCTTACTGGTTGTAACAAGGTGAATGTGGGTTGTTAAAGTGACTGTATGGGTTGACTTTGCTGAGGACGCCCAGGCACAGCCAACAGAAGTACTGCTTACAAGAGGTGCAGGTCATCTTGTTACAGCCATCAACTTTCTGAAGAGACACAAAAACGATACATTAGCTACAACTGGGATAATCTGGAAGCAAACGCAAGATTTTTCACAGACAGAACAGAAAAAATAACGACATATGACGCCTCAGTCACTGGCCTAAAGATCACTAGGCAACCCCTTGGCAACCTGGTTAGACAGTGGTTTCCAGGTAATAAAAAAAGTTGCTCTGCGATTGCCTTGGCTGCTGGCAGATTGCCAGAGTCTCTCGTCAAGGATTTCATAGACTTCAATGAAATCTCTTAACAACTACTCACCGGGCATTAACGAAAATAAACATGTGACACAAACGCAGACAATGATTCCAGGAGTAAACATTTCCCCCTAGCAAACATGAGTTGCTAGGATGTCTCTAGGCCAGTACGTTTTAAGGAGCAATTTTTGACTGGTGGCTGCAGTTCATTTTGGAGACCGTCTGATGACAATAAACATTCAATTTTACAAAAATCTGAACCATGATGCTCAAGTCAAAGCCAGTTCTACTTCACTGTTAACAATAGGGAAAGCCCAACCTGTATATTGGTTCCACAGCGCGGGCAGCATTTGCAGTTCTCACTGAGCCAGTCTCTGCTAAAGGACTCCTCAACTGCTTTCTGGATCACCCTTTTCCCATAGCGTTGCTCCATGAACTTTTGCCCCGAAGCAGTAGCAGACAGGTACTCGTCTCTCAGGTTACGCAGTTCCTCTGTAGGGAAAAAAACAAAACAAAACACTGGTTTGAACATCAACATGTGTTGATGGCATGTCTTTAAACAAAGAAATCTTCACACCAATGTACAGAATCTGGTGGACAAAGACAACATTTTGATATTGGAGACTTTCTGGTTTCTACTACAAAATTTGTAGGTCGAGTTAACTGACCAATCAGATTTGCTTCTAAAGAAAACTATTAAAGTTTCAGTGGCATTACCTGCACGAATTTTACAGTGGGAGACACCGTGATACCCGAGCTTGCACAGTGTGCAAAAAGCATACTGGCATGCTGAGCAAATCCCCATGGTTGTGTCTGGCTCCATCATTACAGCAGTAGCACAAGACTGACGGGGACAGTAGACCACATCAGCCATAAGGTCCAAACTGGACTGAAGGAGCAAACGGTCATATCTGGCAAACAGCTCCTCGTCCACGAGCTGTTTCACCTGAAACATAAAGGCAGACAGGAAAGGAAAGCAGGGTAGGTGCTGACGGTAGGGTGAGTTGGACTTTAATTGAACGGACTCATAAATCACAAATACCTGTGACGGTGTGGCTAAAGAGGTACATTTGGGCTCCGGGCAGTTAAGGCACTGAACATTGCCATCCCTTATTTGGATCTGGAAGTATTCAGTCATGCAGGCCTTGCAGTATACATGTTGGCACTCCTTAAAGCAGAGACAGTTTGAGCCCAGCTTCTCTACAAAGCAGATTCCACAGCAGAACACTCTGCTGTCGAACACCCTCTGCCGCTGCGCCTCGTCAAAGTCTAGGAGCTGAGGTAGAAGGTCGGCACGCGGGTCCATCAAAAGGACAGTCCTCGGGTCCAGCTGAGAAGACGATGAAATCTTCTGTTCAGACTTGGAATTCATCAATTCTTTTTTCTTTTCTTCTGCTTTTTCAGGATGGCCCCCAAACTGCACCATAGCTAGGACAAAAAAGCAAAAGACAAATTTGCACCATTCATAAACATAAAATACAATCTGTACATATGAATTACAAACAGAAAAAAATGCCTGAGATGTGAACAATGTGTACAAGTGTGTGTACCAATGCACATGACAGGGAAACAATTAATATCTTTCAAACTTCCATCTTTCCAGTTCAACTTTCAGGGGAAAAAAGTGGATACCACCAATGAGATGTTAGGGAGCCATCAGCAAAACAATGAGAAAACTGAGATCCCACCCAGGATGCCTACGTGTGCATCAAGTATTCTGCAACTGAGAAGCATCCAAAATTTTCATTTTAGGCTCAGTGCAGCTAAAGCACTGACAGTGTCCATGTTATGCTATTTTGGAATGTGGATAATTTCAACTAACGTCTAAGAAGACATGGCGAGGTTAAATAACATTAACAAATCTAATGTTTTGAGTCAGTTTGTCCCAGTGTGCATAGTGTGTGGTGTGAAGTATCTATGCTCTAATTTTCACTGCACGGTCGGGTTTTCTTCACTCATTACCTGCCTTACTTCCTCCCCTTATGATTTCAAGAGGTGACTGGATACCCAGAAAGCCCAGAGCCTCTTCTTTGAGGAACTGGATCCATGTGAAAAGAATCACACAACCCTGATTCTCCTCCCACAGCTCATCCAGTCGTCGGCATAGAGAGCTCATCTGAGGTGACATTGAGAAAGGTTTTGATATTTACGATGTACTGTTGACTCACAATTTGAATATCCCAACATGTCCAGTACTTCTTGTGGCACAATAAAGGATTATCTGAGTTGTTATGAGTCCGTACCTGTGCTCTGGTCATCCATTTACAGCTGAGAGTGAAGAGCGGTGGGGATGTAGAGGGATAGTCTGCAGGAATCTCAAAGTTGACCACCAAAGGAGGTAGGAAGGAGACATTATATTCAGTTTTATTCTCTCCTGTGATAGACAGAAGAGACTTCATTACATTTCTTATTAGTGCATGATTAGGAGGGAATAACTGAATTAACCCTCTGCACCCCATATTAGCTGTGGATGGCCAAACTTGCATACGATATGAAAAGGTAATCATATTTACATAAGGGAAAGTTGAATTTTTAGGACACTTGAGTCCAACATGTTGTTGTTTAGCGAGCTTGTTGTCAGCTACATGGAGACCGGGGAGGATTGCATGTCTAACCTGCTGACACTAACTGTGACAATATCGGTAATAAATAAGTATGTTTATGCAAGTTTTCTTATGTTAAAGTCCTGACTTCAGCACAGATGAGGCTTGAGGTGAGGAGGGGGATGAGATGGAGGGAGGAAGGAGAGAGTAATGCTGTAGGACGCAAACGAAAAGATGAAAATATCAATGTAAACATCTTAAATGGCCACATGCAGTTTGAAAAAGCTATCTCTAATCTTTTGAATAAAACAAACTAATAATTACTTAAGCTTTAATCATGTTTATCACCATATACCCATTGCCATTTCTTTCAGGAATCTGGAAGATCTTAATAAAACTATATTAAGGTACAGAGGGTTAGGGTTAGCCCATCTTCTCCAACGCATCCTGAAAAGCGCTTCATTATTATGAAACCTGTCAGATTTTTCCAGACAGCTTGCTTTTCTTTCTTTGCAAAGCCTACCGGACAGCTGTACCTTTGACTACCACTTTGAAATCTGGAGGGAGCTCCAGACAGAGCTGGATCTCTCCCCCCTGTGCAGACTCTGCCCGGTGAAATTCCTCTTCATCGTAGATACTTGCTAAAGCAAGCAGCTCATCCTCCTGGGCTTCCTTGTCCTCAGACATTTACATTCCTGCATTAACGGTGTGTGACAAACATTTATTATTAGAAATATCATGACAAATCCTGACAAACCGCTAGCACACGTTAATACTGACAGAAAGCTAAAAACAAAAGCAGCAACTTGCATTTTGTCCTCAGAAACATAACGTTTTCCTGCATTCACAGTTTGCAGCTTGGTTAACCGTGGTTTTCCCGGGACTCTTTTTATATAACAATGACTAATCACCTGAGAGCAAAGTACAGTTTCCTGTGATATAACGTCAGCTTACCGTAGCTAACGTCATGCTACAGTGTGGCCCAAAAGTTAGCAAGCTAGCTAGAAAAAGTTTACTTATCTATGTCAGACGTATTCCTAACTCCATCCTAATTTAACAGCAAGTAAATCTGAACAGTGAGTCAGCTTCAAACTAGAGGACAGCTCCGTAACTACCAAAGTAACTAGGGGAAACCCATCCAGGCTAGCTTGTTGTGCTAGCTCAAACAGTGGCTTCTTGGGGATCTCGGCCGTCCTCTAACTTTTCTTCTGTAGCAGCAACACAGCACTTTAGCTCGTCTACGCAACTAAGAACCCCTGCATAAGATCCCTAAGCCTCTAAGTACTAATTAACTATGGAAAAGTCAATGTTTCTTACCTTGTGCGGCCAAAGCACTAATGACTCCTGCCCTGACTTCTTTCTGTCATGGCGCGTCACCTTCAGGCTTGTGAGTGTATGACATCTTTACTTGCAATTTTGTTACGCTAAGAAGCAGCGACCTCATAGTATTTAAATAAATATTGTACCTCTGTAAGACTGTACGAATCTTAGTAAACATACACCACTTCATTAGGTACACCTGTTCATTTACTTGCTGATACTAATATCTAATCAACCAATCACATGGAAATGCAGTGCTTTTAGCCATATAGACATGATCAAGATGACCTGCTGAAGTTCAAACTGAGCATCATAATGGGGAAGAAAGGTGATTTAAAATATTCCCAGTACGAGTATTTCAGAAACTGTTGTTCTACTGGGATTTTCCTACAAAGCCATGTCTTGGGTTTATAGAGAAAGGTCTGAACAAGTAAAAAAATATCCAATGAACAGCAGTTCTCTGTAAGAAAATGCCTTGTTAACACTAGAGGTCAAAGGAGAATGTCCAGACAGCCTAAATTTGGTGTAAAAATATGAAAGCATGGATCCATCCTGCCTCGTATTAATGTTTTAGCCCGCTGGTGGTATAATGGTGTAGTAAGCGCATGGCCCACTAGAGGACGCCAGGCCCTCCTCACAAAGCATGTTTTTGACTGTATCAGTGGACTGCTGGAGGTCACTTTGAAGGGCTCTGGCATTGCTCATCCTGTTCTTCCTTGCTCAACGGAGCGGATACCGGTCCTGTTGATTGGTTAAGAATGGCCTTCTGTTCTAGGATATACAGCAAACCTGGCAGTGACAACTGATGTGCCATCCTGGTAGAGTTGGACTACCTCGGCCACTTCTACGGGTCGGTCAAAAGCTAGCAGCGCTCTCCCACTTAATTGACCATATCAATATTCAAGTTTAAATGGCTTGAGGTTATATTCTGCTTAAAAAGTGTTTAATTTTTTGTGCAAGGTTGCAGGATGTTTGTAGAGTGTTTGCAAAACTACATTTAAAATAAACCTTATTTTCTTTCTGAAAACTGGATGTAGGATATGCAATAACTACTGTGTTCAAGACAAAAAAAAAATTTTTCAGCTATAAGTCATTTTATTTTTTTAAATTTTTGCTTCTTTTTGGTGACGTGGCAACAACAGCAGCACCCAAAAAGGTGATTTGTTGCACCAGCATTCACTTTTAAGTAAAAAACAAAACAAAACAACAAAACCCCTCCCACAACAAAAAATTCAAGGCTACCAGAGAACAACAGACATACCAGTGCTTTTGAATGAGAAAAGCTCAACAAAGAAATACTGCATGACAGTAACTTGTTGTATATAGTTCAAACATACAGTACAAGTAAACTCAACAAAAACTCCCTGCTTCCACTTAAACGAAATAACATTATAATCCGAAGTTACAATTGTTTGTGGTGGTGGTGGTGGGGGAACACAATTTTGTCATGTACAACTCTGAACAATCCGTGTTAACTACCAGCGCCTCTGTATGTATACTTACACTCAGACATACCGCAGTAGTTTACATTTTCAATAATCTCGTATGTATAATTCTCTCCTGAACAGCTATTTTGCTTACAAATTTTTCATATCTGACATTCATAGTTTACATTTGCTCTGGAAATGCTGAAGTCATCTTTAACAATACAGCCCACCAAAGCAGCACAGAGAGAAAGCAGTTTCCATCCTACGCTCACAACCTTTATGTCATTAAGTAGTCCGTTCAGTATTACTATTATGCAATATTTTTTGTAGTCAAACAAAATGAGAAATGGCATGCTGAGGCGGCTGGTTGATGCGTAGTGTTGATTAGAGATGCTGTCGTCTGTGTCTTTGAGAGAGGCTACTCGGTCACCAAGAACAATCTCAGAGGAAGGGCAGAACTCTGTTTCAGGAGGAAACTAAAACTCAGGGGCTGCAGTGGAAGCAGTTAGTCAATGTCCATTTCAGGGAGATTTTTCTCTGGTGTTTTTGTCTGCTGTTCCGTGCCCGCGGGCGTCGTTTTGTCCGGGTTGCACGGTTGGCTCTCTGTTCCCTCCTGTCCGTTAACCGGCCCATTCTCAGTCTTCTCCTCATTAGGAGGCTCCACCTTGGGTTTGGGCTTGGGTTTAGACAACACTGGGTTGCAGGATGCATAAAGCTCCTAAAGAGTAAAAAGATACACATGCTTAGAACATGACATCACAGTTTTTAAACTTAAATTCTTCAGCTCATACCACAATGACAAATTACTTCAAACTGCTTGGCAGCTACTACAAGACTGTTGAGTGTCGTTTTTGGCGTTGGGTTTTTGTGAAATCTTCAGATGCTCTTAGGCCATCAGTATAAGGAAAACAAAAGATAATGATGAATAATGATCTTAATCACCATTAAGGTAAAATAATAATAATAATTCATGTTTATTCTGTTAAGATTTTTTAAGTTGATGTTACAAAAGTATACTGGATAAACTTTGCTAATATGTTCATATTTATATTACTGTCTACTAATTGTAGACAATGAGCCCTTAAAACCCTAAGGAAGCCCATAATGAAGCTCTCTTAAAGAGCATGCAAGTGGTGTGTGTGTGCTTTTAATGTCTACCTTAGTCTTGGCCTTGATTTCTGTAACTTTGACCACTGGGTCCACGGTGAGGTCTTGATTGTTCTGCTGGTTCATCTTGCTGTTCATCCAGACCATGGCATCGTTTACCTGCTTGTCCACCCTGGTCACCTCCAGCTCATCCAGATGATCATAGAGCTCATCCTGTTGGGGCACACAAAAGTAAATTTGACAAACGTCTGGGGATTCTTGAGCTTAGTCTTTGATACGCCTGACCTACAGCTGTTCTTAAAACTTTGTATAAAGAGTTCAACAACAAACCCTGGTTACCTTTGCCTTGTAAGCTTCAATTATCTTCATGTACATCTGGATTTGTCTCCCAAGCTCCTCAAACGCTTTCGGCCTCTCCTCAGCTTCCACGTATCTCTCGTGGATAGGCTGACCAATTTTCTGTTAAAGCAACATCGTCAGTAAGGCCGCAAAGTTATTCCAAATATCTGTATAGTGAACCATTTTATGTCTTTTTTTTCCTCCCATAAAACTGTCCAGTCATACAATGAGTGCGTAGTTACCTTGAGTTCAGCCAGTTTGTCGATATAAACTTGCTTCTGTTGGTCTTCTCCATCTTCATACAGCCAGTTCTCTGTGTCCTCCAGTTTTAATGAGAACAAATCGCGATCCTGCATGTGAAGCAGTGAGGAAGATTCATTGTTTAACATTAAACGCATGCATTTCATCTGAACTGAAGGTTTACACTTAGTTTAAATTGAACAGAATCCAAATGTTACAGAGACGATCAGTGTATGATGACGTGTCCGGTGTGTACTCACTGCTTCATTCACAAACTTCTCCAGGATGCCGTGGAGTTTGTCCCTCATGTCGTACACGTACTCCTCCACGTTGTTCTTTGCATCATTCCTCTCCTTTTCCAGCTTATCCTGCATGATCATCTTACCCTGGAGGAGTCACATAAAGTCTACATTAGTTGAACTACTTAGTTAAGTGTGCACCAAAACAAACAAACAAACAAAAAAACAAAAAAAACAAAAAAAAAAAACACCTGAGGATGAAGCAAGACAACATTTACAATTTCAGGTATATTCCTGATGTTACACATGTCAAAAGAAAAAGAAAAAAAGGTGATATTATGGTTTGATTAACTGATTAATTATCAAATGATCAAGAGTTGTCAATTTTTAGGGGCTGTTAATGATAAAAGCCAAATCAGCTCCTCCCTTTTTCACACTGTTGGCTGCTTAATATGTTCGTTTCTATCTTTTGCTGCTTAGACAAATACATGTAAACAGCTACACTATGGAGACACTTCTTTAAATGTTAATGGTAACTAGGACAGCTTAACCCAGGACCAGTGAGCATCACTAGGCATTACTGCTTGAGACAACACTGTGCATGCACACCACACATTCCTTGTGATTTTTACAGCATTACCTCATTTTCCACAAACAAATTTAGTTCTTCTCCGGAAAGCTGCCAGTCCAAGCTGCTCTCTATGGGCAGCTCCAGTGTTTTCGTTTTTACTTTGGGCTTCTTGGCCTGAGGAGGCTGGTCGTTCTTCTTCTCCTGCTGCTTGGCATCCTCTGTCGTTGTCTGTAATAGCAGAGATGAAACACGTTTTCCCCCACCAGACAAATCAGCAGTATTTGACTTCAGCCTTTTTGAGTACTTGAACAGCTCCAACTTCAAACGTGCTTTTGTGTTTCACCAGTTTCACAATTGTACCATCTGTATAATTTTATTGTGCTTTTTGTGATAGGTAAATTCTGGCCTGTATTGACTGTAAGTTTCTATATTGTTAGTTTAGAATTTCTTCATGAGCCTATGGCTTTTATTTGTTATGTCACAAGCAAACTTCCACATGATAAAGTATGGATGCATTTTTCGTTGTAAGTGAGAGGAACAATTATGGTTTTAAGCTCTGGGAATGACGACACTTTTGGAAAGTGATGACACCTCAGACCTTCAGAGGGCCATTTGAGGTTTGCTTAAGACATGGTTTTAGAAGTTAGTCTTTACAAATAGAGAAATTTATGTGTGTTTTTATGTTAAACAGCATGCTTCAAAAAAAAAAAAAAAAAAATGTTTTAAATTAAAAAAAAAGTCAGTGGCAAATCATGTTTCTTAAAATAATGAGGAAAATAAAATGTATTGGATGTATTGGTTACCTGGTGCTGGGCGATATGGTTAAAAATTACAATAATGGTCATATCTTGCCAGACATATATTTCACAATAGACACTGCTGGAGTAATACATATCAAATTTTACATTAGCTCTGCCAAATACTTTTCCCCCAGTGGCAGAAATAAGCTTCCATAAGTATCCATGTACATGTGTGTCAGTCTATTTTGGGTTATTTTTGTGTTAAACACTGTAAATTGTGTCTTTAGGGGAACAAGGTTTGTTGAAGAAAGTGAACTTCTTTTACATTTTAAAGTCTTCGGGTTGCTGTATGTGTAGTACTTATACAGAACAATCTAATTTTTCTTCTATATGAACGTATGTACCCATGTATGTACACATGTATGTATATATGCATGTATGGGCATTAGGGTTTCCTTATCGCCCAGCACAAGGTTACCTCCATTTCTTCTGTCTCTATTTTCTTGTCTCCGTTGTCTCCAGCCTGGAGTTTCTGATCCTCCTGGTCCACTTGCATTTTGCTCTGACACACGGCAACGAAAGAAAGAATATACATACAATTAAATTAAAATAACATGTGCTGCTCTGTTGCTGGTGTCATCTATTAAATCTGGGTTCAGCCCATTTTAAAATGGCAGTCCCCAGCAATTATTCAGATGTTCACGTTTTGGAAATGTTTGTGTCATGTGCACTCCTGTTCAGGAGTTGCAATCAGTCTGTATGCAATAGTGTAGTCAGAAACCTTCATTGCTAAAGCTCTTAAAGCCATCTAAAGCTTGTCAAGACAAGATGCCTAAATAATACAGTAATGGGGTGGGGCTGGAACTAGGTTACTGATTGAAAGGCTTTCTCAGGCGCAACACAAACAGAAAGCAAACATTTCTCCCGTCTCTTCCTTACTGATACACATACCCTCTCCATGTCATTAGTGTCTAACAATCAGTGCAAAAGCACATAATACACACCTCCTCTTCCTTCACGATCTGGTCTGTTTCCATTGGCTCCTCTCCTTCAGCAGTTTTCACGACTTCAACCAACGAGGCGCTTGATACACTGAACACACCGTGAACGTTCACCCGAACTTTTACCTTGACCTTTGCGCTCTCCCCTGATGCCTGAGGAACCACATTCTGGATCAGAAACTGGCCTGCGGAGTTAAAAGTTAGCACTGATGAAAATACCTGCGCATATATGAACAAATAAATAGAAACTCACAGAACTGCATCTAAATCTGAATGAAGTTGCTGTACCTATAGTGGCTTTAGGGTAAGGCAGCTCCTTGGGATTGTTGTAGTAGGCTTCAAGGCTGAATGGCTCTTTCCGATAGAAGGTCAGTACTTTAGAGAAAGGAGCTGCGTGGTTCTTTGGGAAAACCTCACAATCACTGCAAAAAAACACAGAAAGAGCAGGCGATTGAGACAAATATACAGGGACAGGACTTCAGAATGCAAACTCAATTTTCTGTTCATGTCATCGATGGTTTGAAACAAGCTGTGCTAGCTTACAGTTTTTATTCCAACAGCGCAAGTGGTGAGAGAACTGACACGAAGCCTACCATTTGTCCTCTGAAGGTTTCCACCTACTCAACCACCCACCCACCTACCCACCAGCACGCACCAATCTGTTATTTGGCAACAGTTTATAAAACACATCTGAAGTCTTTATCAAACTCAAAGATCATTTATGAAAGGGTTTTAGGGCTTGAAACAGGATTTGGATGTTATTTAGCAAAACGTGAATGAATCCAGAAAAGATTTTTGATACTGGATCTGCGTGGTACATGGGTGTGGGCAAGGTGTGGCAGAAAGTCGTGAAGGGAGTCAACAGTACGAGTTCTGGCTAAGCTTACCCTTCAATATAATAGGAGCAATGTAAACAGGAGGACAATACATTCAAGTATTAAACCAGCTGCATTAAAGGGATGTTTGTGCTACTTTCTGTTAGATTCAAGCCTAAAGAGTACCTGAGTCCTTCCTCTGCAGCTGAATTCCACTTTAGGGAGATGGAGTAAGGGACAACATCTGTAATTGAGAACTCTCTCACTTTGAAAGCTGGTGACAAGATGGCACACTGAGGGAAAAAAAACACAACAACAACAAAAACCAGAATTTTAAAGTTAAACTTTTGTGTTCTTCATTTTCAGGCCAAAAATAGTATTCAGTATTCAGTATCCGTATTTGTGAATCTTTTTTGTTTTGTTTTTTTAAACTGTCACCAAATCTTTCACAGATCACAGCCTTCAGCGATCCTCTCATAGGTCTCCCTCCTGGTATAACACAGCTGTTACTGTGTGAGTCTGCTGCCTGAGTCACTGTGGGGATCAAAGTGTTTGCCATGTGACAGGCAAGCTGTACCTGCAGAGCACAGCCCCTGGCCACGGCCTCGTCTGCATTTAGGGTGGTGCTCAGCTCTTTGCCGAAGAATTTGCTGATCCGCTCTTTGATGGCAGGGATTCTGGTGGCGCCACCCACGATCTCAACTGCATATATATCCTCCTTTTTCAGCTCTGGATACAAAAAACAAGAGACAATCACGAAACAAAGCAGGTTATTTAGGTTTACAAAGTAATACGTTTCATATTTGTTTCATTTTATTTTTAAAGTTAAAAAGTAATGATTAAAGGAAGGCTAACGTGCTGCTATTGTCCAGGGGGAAGGGCTACCACAGCAAAGCACATGACTGAATGTGTGAGCGTGCACGTGCCTACAGGGATAGTCCAGCTGCTATTACAGTCTCATGTACTCACTGGCTTGTTCCATGACGCTGCGCAGGGGACCCTCGACTTTGGCCAGCAGCCCCGAACACATCTCCTCAAACTGGCCTCTGGGGACACATGATCATAAATTATTAATAGGTGCAGCCAACATGCACACTATGGAAAACTCCATTAATTTAAGAAACAACACTATTCCCTTTATAAAATACTTGTGGTTACATGCTATATGCTGATCTTATTCTCTTATTTAATTTAACTTTACTTCTTACCTGTTTAGTTTACTGGAAACATCAATATCATTCATGAAGCACTCAATGTTGAGAGGGAGGTCAGAGGAGTTGGCACTCATCAGCTTCTTGAGCTTTTCGCACTCCTGGTAGAGCCGCACAAGTGCACGGGGCTTGGACCTCACATCCAGCTTGTACTTAGTTCCAAACTCCTCGCAGAAGTGGTTGACAAGGATATCGTCAAAGTCCTTGCCACCAAGGTCTGAGTCAAACGCAGTGGCCAGGATCTAACAGTAGAGAAGGTAAATATATTAGTAGTAGGTAGAAGCAAGTTTAGGTTTTGCCTCTGACGATTTTTGATCCCTCCTTATTTTTCAACAGCATAACCCAGAACACCAACATCACTGATAGTCAGAAGTGTTCACCACTGACCATAAATGCTGTATTTTTTTTTTACATTTATTTAATAGTCAGGCCTGTTTATTGACATCAGAATATCGTAAATATAAGATTTAAACAGAATCCACTTTAGTAAACTTGCTAACTCACATGAGCACTTTCAGTATTTATCCATCACTCACCTTGAGCTTTCCCTTATTGAAGGCACAAACTGACACCTGGTAACCAGAGTGGCCCAGGTCCACAAACACCACTATTCTGGGCTTCTCTTCTGGAGCTGGCAGGTCCTGCTTGTAGATTCCATATGCCAGAGTCACTGCAGCAATCAGACAGAAGCTTCAGGTTATTTTCTGCTCACCGCTGCATCCAGGAACTAATTAGTACTCCAAATTCCAGCTGCACTATGCTAAACTAAATCTGCTCGAACTAATGCAATTGTTACTGCAATGCTGCAAATGTATATAAATAAAATGTAGGGCAGGTTTAATGCTGTGCATCTATTTCACTGTATCTCATGGTTAAGTTATAAGCTAATGCAATAACCATTTTCAACGTGTTTCTGAGTAGTATGAGATTAAAGGCTCAACAACAACACAGCAGACTTAAAGATGATCTAGATGTTTCCATGAACCTGCAGTTGTCTCGTTCATCAGTCGTAAACAGTTGAGGCCAGCGATCTGAGCTGCGTCCATGACTGACCGTCTCTCTGCATCAGTAAAATAGCTTGGTACCTAAGAGGAAAACAAAACAAAACATTACATTACACTATTCCATATTTAGGATCAATCTGGGCCCCTCAAAGGAATAAATCACCCATCTCACAAGATTCATAACCTCCCTGGATAAAATTACCAAGTTAGTTACTCAGGGTGCCAAAACAAAACAGCTCCTTGTGGAAAAGATCACAGGCTAAATTTAGCTATTGGCAACAGTACTAATAACATGTCATCCATCTCCAGAGCTGATGTAAACCTTAAGTTTTGCCCAGTGAAAGCAAGGGCCTCAAAGTGTGAGCTCTGTAACATTACGTAACAGATCCTTATTCTGTGCTAAAGAAACACACGCTTCCCACTCTTCAGCTTCGAGGTACAAGAGACGAAATAAAGCTTTCAGACAAGACATGTGCTGAAGTGCTCAGGGCTCAAAATGTGACAAGAGCAGGTGGCAAAGCATTTCTACACCTTGCAGGCAGCTGTCAGCCTGCATATTTTACCTGAGCTGGTAGAAAATTCAACAGGATGACATTAATCGCTGGCTGTCAAATGACAGGATGTAAATCTAATGCAGTGTTCTATTCAGGTACAGTACACAAAGTCACTTTATGGCAACTTAAAGATTCATCATGCAACATCACTTTCACCAAATAAACAAACAACTCCTAAGGCATTTAAAGCTACCTCCATAAGATCTGTTGTTACAAACCTAAGCCTGAAAAACCATCTATTGAGACCAGGATAACCAGGTGGATTAATAAAAGACCTATCCAATCCTATTTAACACGTCTCATAGAGCTTAAGTAGGGTTGTGCCACATTATATCATCCAAAATCTGGAAGTTTTAACATGATACAAAAGTATTATACAGGAAATCATTGCTGTAGCAACGCCATGTGTTTAGGTCCTCTAGTGCAGACAACAATGAGACAAGCCCAGGAAAGTCTGACAGTAAAAGCACCGTGTCAGCCTCTAATGATGATTTAGTACCTAAAAAGGAGGCGACTTCAACACCCTCTGACACACCACAATACTTTGCAAAATATGCAAGAAAACTGGTCCTGCAAAAGGTACTTGAGGAAGAAGTCATCATCACCAAAGCTACGAAGGAGCTGGTAATGTGCAACCCAAATGTAAACACGTGAATCAACCAGGCGCGCTGGCTGCACTCAGTGTGACAGGACGAGCAATCGGTGGATGCAGTTTACATGATGGAAAAGGAGGCCTATAAGCAGCTGGTTAAAATCCCTGAGCCAGGATGCAACTAATGCTTACCGAGATGACACAATCTACTACTGGTTTCTTGAGTGCACTTTCAGCAGTCTCCTTCAGTTTGGTCAGCAGCATGCCAGTTACTTGCTCAGTGCTGAATATCCTCTCTTCTTCCATGTACATCACCTGGAAATTGGTAATGAGGTAAAAGATCACTGTCAGGACAAATCATATAGCTGTCCAGTAGAGTAAGATGTTTGCTGCAGTGTACACAAGACATTTTATGTTAATATTTCCATTAATAAGAAAACTCATTAATTATTTAAATGGCTATCTCAGTTTCATTTAGGGTTTTTTTAAGATGACAAAAATATGCATAAAATATGGAAAAGATGCAGATTGCAAAGCCTTGTGGTTTAACAGGCAAAACCGGGTTTATGTATTTTGATTTGATATTTCTTCTGCTCTTATTTATCCTGAGGACTGACATTAATCATCTCCACGGGGACTCTACAACATGCCGCTCTGTGCCTTTGCAGTGTGCCAAGCGAAGCATTGTCATTTATGCACTTGCAATAACTTTGGGTATTTCTGGAGTCTCACAGTCATCATCTGTTAGTGCCAGAAATGTGTACATTTTTCACATTTAGGCAGTCAGCAAAGCGTACGGTTCATATCACCAACACAATTATCATTTTGCCCATAGGATAATATTCCAAGAGACAAAATCCCTGCAGAAATAAATAGAACATACTGAAAGTGTTTTTAGGATTAAATGGGAAGATGAAGTAGGAATGCTATGAATCAGAGCAAAAAGTATTACATGACGCACTTCTTAGAGCACAGCATGTAGTGAGTGGAGGATGCAACATAGTCAGAAATAAGCTGTTGTATCTACTGTGCAGTCTCTCGGTTAATTTTCTTTTAATGGTCTATTTTTTCTTTTGATTAATTATTTCCCATCAGCTAAGCTGAGGGCAGAAACCTGGTTAGAAAATACAGTCTTACTTTTATACCGGTGGCCCCAGAGGGCATCGGTGCCAGCTCGTACACCAAGTTAGACTTGGCCGACTGGATGTAAGGATCTGTGAACGCTCTGCCATGTAATCGCTTGAAGCTCTGCACTGTGTTCTTATAGTTGGTCACCACCTGAATAAAAAAAGAAAGACAAAACAGGAGGAAACAAAGCCAAGTATTAACCACTTTTTACATTTAATTGTAAATAATTCTCATAAATATGACCGTATCGGTGAATTAATTTTTACCTGGCTCTTTGCAGCAGCTCCTATCGAACGATTTCGGGGTCCAAATGATACAAAAGACCTGGACACACACGAGTCAAAATGTTAAGCTACATTAATGACACAACTAGCAGAGCTTCACATGATAGTTCAGTGACCAATCTACACTGGTCACAATTTTTAACTAGTTGATCTCAGCACTAGGGCTGGGCCATATTATACAGTTCACGGTAATACCGGTATAATGTTAGGCAACGATAGGAAAATGAAATATCGCGATAGAATATGAGTAAA